>NC_136003.1:4418818-4648818 GCF_048128805.1 Centroberyx gerrardi | reverse complement strand
AAACTTGGCATGAGTTGGGACCTGAAGGTATATGTATCCACCACCCCTACTGCTACTGCCTGTTTCTAACCATGTCTCCTCTATATAATCACAGTAGGTAAAGGATTTCTCTCACTTTTTGTGCAGATATTTGCATTTTAAGAAAAATTGCAGATGTAAATAATGACAGACGCAATGGTCTTTGGACAAAAAATGTAAAATAAAAACCAAAGTTGGCCTTCTACATTGTTGAGTGATGAGCAGAGGTGGAGAACGTTCAAATCAAAGACTACAGCTGCTGGATTGATGTTGATCCATAACGCTAGCTAATGTTTACAGTCAGCTACTTCTTGTTGTTAACATTATATTTATCTCCAAACCAACCAGTGCTAATTCTTACTGTCTGCATTAACAGCCCTTATTTTTAGTATTAGTAATAAGCTAACATTATATCCTTAAAGGGGCTTCTTTGACAGTCAAACTGTTTATGCTAGCTGTATCTGCTAGCTAACACTAGTGTTAGGTCACTTTAGCTGTTTAAAACTGCTACTGTTGAACACACTGAAAATTCCAAAATGTTGCAAAGTCAAAAACACATGCAAACCACAAAAACAGAAAAGCGCTGCCTATCAACACAACGGAAACACTCCAGGCCTTCAGGGGAGCGCAAAGTGGAATAGGTTGATTTTAGACACGAGAGAGAGAGAGAGAGAGAGAGAGAGAGAGAGAGAGAGAGAGAGAGAGAGAGTTTGAAATATTAAAGAAAGAGACGACATACAACTTTTCAAAGGTAAAGTCTTTTTTGATTTGGCCAGCTAACGATAGCTAATGAAAGCTACGTTGATTTGTTGCTCCAGTAAAGCCAAATAAAAAAAAGAATATTTACCTCTCTCTCTTCACTCCTTTTCTTCCTCAAAAAATCTTGCTCAATCTTGCTAATTCAATTTAAATTTACTCATAGAGACTATGTCACCCCTACACATAGATTTAGATTAAAATGAATAGACTCAGGTCAATACTCCAAACGTCTATGCTCTCAAACCACTGATGTGTGTTTTGGCACTGTACCACTGTGAATGATCTCTGGGGTTATGTAGTAAACATATGAAACTCTTTAAAAAGGAACTACCAAAATTTTGGACTTGGATATATTGAAAAGCCGGTTCGACCCTTCTATATCCCTGAAAAAAAAACATGGGTGCTGTTATTTCATGACATTTGTCTATTACAAGATCAAGATCAATGGTGCTAAAAATGAAACACCAACTGGACTCTCATATTTACCCAGGCATTGATCTCTTTGTAATTGATTGAGTTTATGTCCTACTCCCTCAAAAGGCCTTATTTCTAAGCATGACAGTACATTCATGTCAAAGTTTCTTTATTTTTGTCTTCTTATGTATATGATTATACTACAGTATATGCACTCATTGTATTTCCTGTATGTAATGTCTTTTTTTTGTTATTTGTTATTTTTGTTATTCTTTTTTCTTTTTCTTTTCTTCCTGTTATTTAGTGACACCATTTTATTATTCTCCGTATTCATTTTAACCTTTTCTTCACTGTGCTGTACTGTTGTATGCTGAATTCCATAGGACAAAATCTTAAATGTTATTAAATGGGGTTCATGGTCTGATGTGGATCAATTTGTGGGATCCTTCATATATTATCTGTGATATAGCCTGTTGAGTGAGTTTCTTGTATTCTTCTAATACTTGAGAACATATTATCACTTTAAACTCTATGTGTTTGGATAGGAATCTCTGTGTGTCCTGTCAAAGTGTTCTTGAGCAAGACACTGAACCTCCTACTGTTTATCACTCTGGATGAGAGAATGCCTGAAAATGTAAATTTGTGAACGTCTGAGCAAGCGTGAACCTTCAATGTTTTTCCCGTGTATCTCTTACTAACCAAAGTGTGTGTGTGTGTATGTGTGTGTGCGTGTGATTAAGGGAGAGCAGATTTCAGGGATGGCCCGTCGGCAGGTGGGCTAGGCCTGACACACACTGTAAATCAACACACACAAACACACACACACACATACACCACTCCTAATCAAACATGGTGCAGACATGCTGTACTTGCCAACCTTGACTGGGTGTTTGTGTGTGTGTGTGTGTGTGTGTGTGTGTGTGTCATAGCACTAGACAGATGGGGATGATCTGTTTACCTGTGTGTGTGTGTGTGGGGGGGGGAGAGAGAGAGAGTGAGAGAGCTGGTTTGATTAGGAAGACGAGTCAAACAGTCAATGATGAAATATGAGTTGGCGTCGCTCTGCAAACACTAACACCTTTTTCTCATTAAGATACCAGCGTCAACTGGACCATGTGGATGTCTGTCTGTCTAACTGCCTGTCTGTCTACCTGCCTGTCTACCTTTTTGCCAGCCTTTCTGTATAATTGCCTCTCTATCTGCTGTGTATGTCTGTGCCTCTGTCTATTGTAGGTGTGTGTATGTGTGTGTGTGTGTGTGTGTGTGTGTGTGCAAGTGAGCGTGCGTGTCTTTCCAAAACACTATCACACACACACTGTCCCTTTGTTATTACTGCCATCTGCTGGCAAGAAGTAAGTGTCTAACTCCAGAGATGAAGAAGAAGTGAGATGTCTCACTCTACCTGACTTACACGACACCATCACAAGGCATGGTGGGGAACGGCACACAGTCATAAACACTGTGATGAAGCCATGATGATTTGAGCTTATTTGGTTTGACTCTACACCCATTTTTACTAGCCTGAAAGATGAAATGGGGTTGTAACAAAAACAAGCAGGGGCGGCCCTAGAGTTTTGGTGGCCTAGAGTGTGATTATGATTTAGGGCCCCCTGACAAAGATTTTACGTTGTCACCTCTGTACTCACTGTATATAAAACAGATCGAAGCTGACCCTACCGCTTTAACCATTGTTAGGCATCACAGCTTAACATCTTAGTTGTTTACTTTCAAAGTAAGAGGTCTGTTCAGATTCAAAAATATCAATGTGATATGTGTTACCCACACAGTATGCGCCCCAGACCACTGGGCCACCAGGACACCCGCAAAATTTATTTTGACATTACTATCTGAAGTTTATAATTCAGTTTCTCTAAAATATAGAGGATTCAGTCAGTAAAAGTGATACTGCTTTGTCAACAAGGTACCAGATAACCAGTTACCTTTGATTCTTTGTGGTGTTTTGCCTGCAATCATTTTATAAGAGTCTCTGTTGCATTATTCAAATGGTGGATATCTCAGGTTGGAACTAACTTCTTTTAAAAGTGCTGTGTGTCGCATTTTAGCATCAATAAATCATTCCCACATTAATTTTGAGATGTTAGTATAACTATTGTAAACAAACGAGACCATCATCGAGAAGACTGGCAGCCTCTACTAGCCTCTAGACATTTAACATGCATTTTACATTGTGTGCCACCGGGTTTGCCTGGTGTCCAGCCCCCATGAAGCACAGGCTTTAGGACATTTTGAATTTGCATGGTGATTGATAGCGGACTAGATGCAAGCCTATCCACGACTGATTCACTGACGTAATTTCTCGCCCCGACCAATTGGCTGGTATTAGTTGTCAGTTATCAAAATCTTTGACCGATCACAGCAGCAAAGCAGATTGATGTAATCTAGAAACGCCTCAGAACAAACAACAATCATGGCGGTGTTCACTTCCGATCTTTTAAACACGCTGCTTGTTCCTGTTTTCATTTGTTGAGTTTTTTAAGGACTGACAAAATCGCTAAATCTACCTTGCTATCATCCAATTTCTTTGCCGGTGCTGTCATTTTGGTAGTTGTCGCTCAGTAACACTCATCATAAGTAGGTTTGTCCCGCCTACATCGACCATCCAATCAGGTATGTCGGATAGTATCTAAAGCTTTCAGAGTTTCTTGCAATGGCAGTTGGGGGAAGGAGTGAAAGTCCGATGGAAAAGCAGGACGCAGTGGGTTTTATGGGAAATATGGTCTTAATTTGAGAAGCACTACCACAAACAATAACACTGGTGTGAGATAGAGGCTGCCAATCATCTCCACCATGCTCTCATTTGTTTATGGTAATTATACCAAGGTATCTTTATTAATTTGACAATGATATATTGATGGTTTAAGATACAGTCACTTAATGCCCATCAAAATGGGAGGTGAATGCCAGGCAGAGTGGTGCAGTTCAGCATGCTACTGGACAGGTTAGACGGGGTTCTTAGTTGTTTCTGTGAGAGGTGTTAAAATAAGGTCCGGTACACATAGTGCGTCAAAACTGTTTGAATTGGTTTCTATGCTTTTTCCATTGTGGCACAAATCAGCATGTTGCAGAGCATCTGCCTTAGCAGTGCCGTAGGGAGCCACTAATACCATCAAAGGTGGTCTCTGACTCATTTGCATATTGTTAGGTTAGTCTTGCCAACTGCCTGTGTGTGTGTGTGTGCGTGTCAGCTGCATGGAGGGGAGTAGTGCTGGGCAGACTGTAAAGGCTAACTTGGTGTTCACACCACTAGCAATTAACATTTGAGCTAACTGACTCCCTTTTAGCCTTTATTTTTCTAGGGAGGGGATTCATGTGCTTTTGCAGCACCATCATACTTCACACCCATACAGTTACACACACTGACACTGGGAGCTGCCCAGTACACCCACAGTCTTCCGCCGTCGGCTACTGGGAGCTGCCTGAATCTAGATGCCTTTTCATTGCCGTGGTGATTTTGATTAACATGTACATAGATAAAAAAATGCTTTCCCCATTCTTTTGCCTTTTCCAATGCGGTAGAAGGTAAAAAGTTAGGAAACAGGCACCGTGTTCCGCTGGAGTCTGTCGTTCTCCTACTGAAAACAATCAACAGTATACCGGCACTCTGTGAACATAGTGTACGTTTTCTATTGTTGGTGACTGAGCAGCTCCACTAATGTCTTACTCAAAGGCACCTCAAGTGATACTTATTGAAGGAAGGGAGAGCATCTTTCTTTGCCCAGATCTTCCTGGCTGGTTCAAGATTGGAACTGACCGGGCACCAGAAGCTGAAGTGCCAAAGGAATTTTCAGCTATAGCAAACTTTCCCTTGCTGACAATGTGTAGATGATGGCAACTATTGCCAACTGGTGGCATACTTGGGTTAGATTTCTCAGGTCCTGTCTGTAACACTTGATAAAGCTGTATACAGCCATAATGTTGTGATATGTGGTACGTTGTGCAGCTCACTTTGATCTCAAACCATCTTTTACCGTACATTCACGCTGCAACTTGGTTGATGGGTCACTCTATTCTGACCGATTGCGAGTGGTGTGAGGGTCTCTGAGTGGATTTTTCATCACCTTTCATAGCGTTACATTGTATTAATGAGTTAGCACAGCTAACTAGCAAGCGCTAATCAGATAGCATTCAAAATAATCATATCATCAAAACAATAAAATAACTTCAGAGCTTACCATCGACAGCAACGATGGATGCAACCGTTCTCCAAGCATTATTTTAGAGAAGTTTATTCCTGCAGTCTTTCAAATAAAAGCTGTAGAGAACTGGGAAGCTTTTAACGGCTGTAATCAGCTTCTCGTCCATTTTGCACTTGCCAGGCAGAACTATTGTTCATGAAATAAAATCACATCAGTAGGGAAACAAAGAAGCGCAGAAATCTGATTTCTGGCCGTTGACGGCGGATGACAGCGAACAGTTCAGCTGTGGCCAACTTTTCTTGGCTGACAAGCTTGTTGACTGTCCACACGTCGTCCTGAGTTTCCCTGGTCGCTCAGCTGAAATAAAAAGACTTCTGGTGACTTGGTGATTGTGTTGCTCACAGTGTAATATCTTTAGATATTTACAATCAGAGAATATATATACAAAAACCTGGATTTGAGATTGCTGGGGGGCTCCAGACTAGATTTTTGTATCAAAATGCCCTCTAGGTCAGTCAAGCTAATATTCTATATGTATGGGGATATAGCACCATAGCTTTGCTCTTTCTCCAAACCTAGCATCTTTGTGTGTGTGTGTGTGTGTGTGTGTCACTAAGCAGTGAAATGACAGCTAGTCACACCTGTGCTTCCACTGTGTACCTTAGTCCCATCCAACTTCATACTATGCCAAGGGTATTGTGTGTGTGTGTGTGTGTGTGTGTGTGTGTGTGTGTGTGAGCAGGAGTACTAAGTTGGGTGTCAAAGGGTTTTGTGTGTTCTAATAACTTATGAATTTTGATTGTGTTTGTTCCCTCTGAATTGCTGGCACATGCCAAGCTGGCTTGTTGCACGAGTATAATGTTTATTGTGTGAAGTTGAATTTCTCTGTTTCTTTGTGTGTGTGTGTGTGTGTGTGTGTGTGTTCCTCAGGGCTCCAGTACAGACAGTAGCAGCTGCATAAATAAGGACAGCATCTCGGTAAGTACTTTCTTTTAATCTTTCAACTATAAATGTCCTTTTTTCCATGGAGAGATGTATAGTAAAATCAAATTATCTTTCATACCTTCACGTCTACACACACACACACACACACACACACACACACACACACGCAGAGGTGTGACTGTGTGAATGTGGAAACCTTCAGCTGGTGTGTTTGTGTTTTTGAGAGACTTAAAATGACTTATTGTCCTTCCTTTGTTTTCAACTTTATTGTTAGTCACATGGAAGATATGCTTACATTCATTTCCACTTTTACATTTGGTATAGTTTTAGAGTTGTCAGTCTCTACTTAGGGGCCGAATATTTCTCCCAGCACCTGAACACACCATTGCATGGGAAATGATGAAAAGCCCATTATGTGGCCCTATAGCGTTCTGTTGTTTGCTTCTCTGATCTCATTGTCTGCTTTCATGAACTGGCTATAGATTGAATCACTATTGTATTATATCAGTCAGACAGAGAGTAGTAAAACAGACTTTTATTTTGATGAAAATGTTGCTGAATCACTTAAAAAAAAGAGACACATTTGCATATTCCAGTGAAACCGATGATCATAGTGTACAGTATGTGTATACCGAAGTAGAAGTGCTGTGTTATTGTCAGCATGGGTGTCAATATGATACGTGCATCAACCCCTGATGTGCTCTAATCACTGTAACCTATTTGCAAAGGGTTGTTCCATCAGCAGCACAGGAGGAGCTGTCTATGGTGCTGAATGCACCACAGCCATGTAGTAACACAAAATGAGCAAAAGATGGAGCCAGAGTGCCATTTGCTGCAGTCAACATGGGAACAGTGTAGGTGAACAGATGCATTGAAGGGACAGATGAATTGAATCTGTATCACAGATCCTCATGTATTTGGGTGTATTGGGTTTTGCTAAGATGGTACTCTGCGTATTATGCATGTGTGTTTGCCAGACGTGTTTGGACGTGTGTTAAGGTGGAAAACGGACTTTTCCGGACGTATTTGGACCATGTGTGCAGGTGCACGGAGATTCCCAGTGAGTGTACAGTGATATCTGGTAATTTGCGACAGTATACGGGAGTGAGCTGACATTTAACGAGGTGTGTACAGTGACAGAAATCACCGGTACACAAAAGTTGTGCGTTCACGGGGAATTACGGATGTGTGGCGGCCCGAATATCTCCCGGCACTTTGCCGGACATGTCCGGATACAGTGCGTTTCCGTACGTGTGTACAGAGATGTACAGGATGGAAACTTTTCGTCCAATGAATAAAAAAAAACCCCAAAACCCCCCCCCCCCCAAAAAAAAAAAAACGCAGCATTCGAATACTGATTTGGACATCGATTACCATGGCAATGGTAGAAGCTTCGAAGCATTCGGATCAGCCCTACTACTAACCCTGTTCTGTATTAATCTAAGAGTAGATATCTAATTTTAAGACTTTTTCAGACTTTTTAAGGATTTGACAAAACTTCAGACTTCAGACTAAAATTAACTGACTGACTGCAACACACACTTCTGATCTTCATATGATAATCATGGCAGGATATTGATGGAGACTGTTTCTGCTGATTGTGATGCTGACAATGTATGACTGCTCCTTTGCATTCACCAGCGCAACGGAGATTGATTTATTCATTGATTGAGAGTTTTGCTGTGGTTATTCTTTTCGTTGATAGATGCGTCTCATCCTGTGGTATTGTGTTCATGGTATGGCAACCCTAACCCTAAACTAACCTTTACCTTACCCTAACCTAAATCTAATCTAATCTTAACGCTTAACCACAAAGTCCTAATTCTAAACTAGGCCCTTAAAAGTGAAGACTGGCCAAATGTTGTCTTGTTGGAAGATTTCCCTCATCTTTGTACCTTGTGAGGACATTTGGTCCTCATAAGTATAGTAATACAAGAACACACACACACACACACACACACACACACATACACTGTCCTGTCAATGGCGCAGGAGTGAAAGGTTTTGTGACAGCCTCATTTCATTATAGTGGTGGATGTAATCGATTCGCCATAGGCCTTCAATTGCATTACACTGTGCCCACACCGAAATGGAAGGTCTGGTTGGGCACAATCCTGTTAGCGGTTAGCTTTCACTAAGGAGTCAAAGGTCATGAATAGTAAGCCATTACAAATACTGGGGGAAGCTGAATGGTCAGCCATTAGAAATAGCAGGGAAACTGAATGGTCAACCATTAGAAATACTGGGGAACCTGAATGGTCAGCCATTACAAATCTTGGGGAAATTGAGCAATCAGCCATTATAAACACGGGGGAACCTGAATGGTCAGCCATTACGGGGACAGGTAGAAACTAAGTGGTTTGTTATTACAGACAGATGTAGAAACTGAATGGCCAGCTGTTATATATGCCATTAAAAGGGCTTGATTTTGTTGAGCAAAGTGCTGTGTTTCTACCACTGTACATAAGCCAGAAAAATAGTGGTCAGTCGGTCAGGAAGTATTGTTCATTATAGAGGATGAAGGCACACATAGGTACTGCTTGGATCTTGGGCTTGGGCATTGTAGACACCAGAGAAACAGATCTGGGCTCAGCTGTTACGGAGATGAGAAAAAAACCAGATAGAAAACTGGATAGAAAAGTATTAGGACATAAGGAGTTCAGCTATTATTCAGCAGTTTTTTTACATGATAAGCCTTCAACCTTCCTAACCAAGTGCAGGCCGGTTGCGGAGAGGCGAGTGAACGGCGACTTTCCGAGGTTGCTGGTGGGCAGAAAATAGCAGTGAGCTGCTACTTTAAGAGACTGCTACCCGCCTTACATAAATAGGAACAAGGGATGAGTGGCGAAGAAAAGACTCTCACCCAGTTAATCTGGCATAGCATTAAGAGTAAAAAACTTCAAACGGGGAACCTTTTGTCAAAATGACCCATATTACTGCCGGGCCCCGGGGGGGCCGGAGGGAAAAAAGGTCTCTCTCATTCGCGTCGCTTGATTATGAACGCTGCCCGGGGATATTGCTGAACTTCAGATAATTGCGTCCGACTGGCGCCTTTGGCTTTGATAGCCTAAACAAACTCACCTCGGTGCTGTGTCCTCGAACGCACCCCGGCTCTGCTCGGCACTGAAGAGGCCCTTTACCACAGAGGATTTTATTTATTTATTTATTTTTAAACGTAACCCAACTGTCTGGAGAAAGGCAAAGGAGTCTTCTGGGAGATTGGTGAGCAGTGGAATGCAATGTCGTTTGAAAGTACCGGCAATGAATACACACACACACACACACACACACACACACACACAGCGATTACATGCACCCACTATAATGAAATTAGGCAACCCTTTCACTCCCACACCATGGACAGGACCGTGTGTGTGTGTGTGACAGTTGTGAGAGGAGGGTGTTGAGTTATTGTGTGCAATGTAAGGTAATGCAGTTGAACTGATGGTTATGTGTGTGTGTGGGTGTTGGTAATTAAGCGACAATTCCTGTCACATTTTCACACATATACAGAAGTGTGCACGCACAAGCATACATACACACACACACACACACACACACACACAGAGCCGTAGCAGCAATGCCATTATTGTTGTTATGTTTGAAGGACTCTCAATGTGCAGTTGGATTACATTGAATGACTGGATGAATGAATGAAGCATGATGAAAGAATGATGAAGGAATGGAGGATGATGAAGGATGATAAAGATGATGAAGAAATAACAGATGATGAAAGATTGAGGGATAATGAAGGAATGGTGGATGATGAAGGATGGTGAATGAATGAGGGACGATGAAGGAATAGATGATGAAGGAATGCGGGATGATGAAAGTGAAGAATGATGAAGTGATAAAGGAATGAGGGATGATGAAGGAATGAAGGATGATGAAGAATGATGAAGGAATGAAGGATCCTGAAGGAATGAAGGATGATGAAAGAGTGAAGGATGATGGGCTGATGAAGAATGAAGGAATGAGGGATGATGAAGGAATGACAGATGCTGAAGGAATGAAAGATGATCAAGGGATGATGAGGAATCGTTTGACAAAGGAGATGTGGGGATTTTTCTATTTCTCTATCTGTACCTCCTCAAATTAAAGGTCCTCAAATTGAGTCTTTCTCTCTCTCTGTTCACACACACACACACACACACACACACACACACACACACACACTCACACACATCTTTGTTGAGGGATGGAGGGATGGGTGAAGGAGTGATGGAAGGAGGGAGGGCTGGACTCACTCCTATCCAGGCCTTAAAATTGGGCGGCAAGGCTCATCAGGCAATACTGGTCCAATCGATATGGTCACTGTGGCTGGGAATTGGTTCCCAGCTGGTCCCAGACCACCACGACTGTGTATGTGAGAGTGTGAATGTGTGTGTGTGTGTGTGTGTGTGTGTGTGTGTGAGTGTGTGTGTGAAAGAGAGAGAGAGAATGTGTTTCTTTTTGTGAACAATTATCTAACAACTGAAGCTATCTGTCTGTTTGTCGGCGTACACCTGTATGTCTGTGGTTAGAGATAGAAATAGTGTAGGTGTCTGTGTGTGTGGGTGTTTGTGCACGCGCATTTGTGTAGGTGTGTGTGGGCGTGTGTGTGTGTTCATTGTGTGTATTCTTATGAAAACCAGGCCTTGTGTGTGGGTGGGTGTGTGTGAGGAGAGATACAGTGTGTTTGTGTGTGTGTGTGTGTGTGTGTGTGTGTGTCTGTGCGCGTGTGTGTCTGTGCGCGTGTGTGTGTGTGTGTGTCTGTGCGCATGTGTCTGTGTGTGTGTGCGCGGGGGTGTGTGTGTGTGTGTGCATGTATGTGTGTTAATTGTGTGTATTCTTATGAAAACCAGTTAGAGTTTTAGGCCTTTGGAGTGACAACATTTTGGCTGGGAATGTAGTCAATGGAAGGTCCTCACAAGTAGGTCTACAGTAAGACAAACGTGGTTTTCGGAGTGATACTGTGTGTGTATGTGTGTGTGTGTGTGTGTGTGTATGTGTGTGCGTACATGCATGGC
Organism: Centroberyx gerrardi; assembly: GCF_048128805.1. NCBI lineage: Eukaryota > Metazoa > Chordata > Actinopteri > Beryciformes > Berycidae > Centroberyx > Centroberyx gerrardi. The sequence goes on along the minus strand of NC_136003.1, from coordinate 4,637,516 downwards.
TGAATAAGTGTGCCGGTGGATGGGCGTGTTCGTGCAAGAGCAAGATAAAAAAAGAGCAGCTGAACAGGGCTTTATTACTTGAGCATGTCCTTTTAATAACACCTTTGCGCTACATGTGACTTATCACCTTTCACTTAGCACTCTTCTGCCACTTTACCCCAACAAGTGACTACATATGAAACCATTAGCTTGGAGCCATTCTTCTGAATTTGTTCAAACTCTGGCATTTTAAAAAACGGGGGAAACCCAAGCAGCTACATTACTTCCACTTGAAAAAATTTACATATCACATGCACCAGAAATGTGACAAATTCTGGCAGAGATTGTCTCCCGCAGAAACCTCCCCTGAGTGCCTGCTTAAACTATCTGCAGCCTATTACAATTTTTATTCATTTGAGTTACTATCTATTTCGTCATATAGGTCTTCTTTATTCATTCTGTCACTGTAGCCTTTCCATTATGCCATATTGTAAATGCACATGTAATAGTACAGACTGTGAATCTAAAATAAAGGGCAAAAAAGAAAACCTTTCGATGCCATTACTATGAATCACCCTTGTTGATGGGACAGACACAGAGCTGTGCATCTGTAACACATACTGCAAATCAACTGTTACACATTATCTCCTACAAGTCATGGCGAGGAAACACAGCGTCCTGGTTTAAAACTGATTGTAGTGAAAATCTACCAAGTAATATGCTTCCATTCAGCACAGCGCTACTGTGTAAACAGGTCAGAACAGAAACTACATGGTGATGCTGGTGATATGTTGAGAAACCCTGGCATATTTTCATCATCACCTCATGTTATCCTCCAAGGCCAGTAAGTCAATGATGCTGCCTCAGTAATAGTCAACCCTGGTAGGTTTCTTCCTTTTCAACAGATGGGGAAACGCGTACTTAGATGAGGGGAAGTCAAGTCAACAATTCACTATATTCCCATGGTGGTGATATTTGAGATGCAAGCAGATGGAAACATAGACAAACTCAACCGGTCTTGGACAAAAAAAATGTATTACACACCAAATTTATCCGCTGATATCATCAAGCGGAGCTGGAGAAAGTCTAAATCAAGGTCTACAGAAACTGGATTGATATCCATAATGTTAGCTAATGTTAGCAGTCTACTTAATGTTGTTAACGTAATATTTATCTACACACCAACTAGGTTGAATTCTTATTAATTGTCAGCATTAATAGCCATCTATGTCTAATTGTTATTGTCAGCATTAACAGCTTTTATCTTCAGCATTAACAGCCTAATATGCTAACATTATGCGTTATATCATTAGTGGTGCTTCTTGGGCAGTCAAATGATTTATGCTAGCTGTGTCTGCTAGCTGACACTAGATTGGGTGACTTTAGCTGGTTAAAACTCATATTGTTAAAACTAGTTTTAGTCTACAGCTTACACATTAGACCCAGCTGGATATAAGTATAATGTTAATAGCATTAAGTAGCTGACTGCTAACGTTAGCTAACATTATGGATCAACATCAATCCAGTATCTGTGATCTTTGATTTGGACTTTCTCCAGCTCTGCTCATCTCTCCACCAGATACAAGGCTCATTTTGGTCTATATTTTAAGTTTTTTGTTCAAAGACCAGTTGGTCTCTGTTTCTATCCACCAGTGTCTCCCACCCTAAGTAGGACGTAAATCAAAAAATGGCTGCCGTGTGAATAAAGCAAATTCTACCAGACGTGATATTGACCTCTGCTCCCTATTACAATATCAAATCTGATCCTTCCTCATTGAACTTGTGTTTCATGAAGAGATTGGTAATAGTACGGCCGAGAGTGAAACAATAAGCATGAGGGTGTCATTTAAACAAAGCAAAGGAAATGTCTGTGTGTGTGTGTGTGTGTGTGTGTGTGTGTGTGTGTGTGTGTGTCGGAGTTAGTCTCTGTTGCTAATTTGCCTGAATGCAGGCATGCCTCTGCATCCAGTCAGCAGATCACACACCCGACCGACACAATGCGCCGTGAAAGACGCCGCCGCTTCCACCCAGGTGTGTGTTTGCGAGTGTGTGTGTTTACCCGACTCCTGCTAATTAACTAACAAAGTTCGTACTTTACCCCGAGTGCCTCGGCACAATTTCAATGTGGCGAGTGTGCTGGAACCGCCTCATCCATATTAAAAGTTGGGATTGTCTGATGGCCCTCTCTCTTTCCGCTTGTCCTCCTCCCGCATCTCTAACTTTGATCATCATTTCCTCCATTCAAATTCATCTCTCACTGAGTGTGTGTGTGTGTGTGTGGGTGTGTGTGAGAAATAGAGTTTGACCAGCAGGGGGCAGGAGGTTGCCAGTTTACTACAAGTGTGTGTGTGTGTGTGTGTGTGTGTGTGTGCAGCCCACAACGGGACTTCATCAGTTAATTAGTTTTTCTCCCTTATTTTTACTCTTAGTCTGCCCACTGGGGATTGCTTCTCTCTCTCTCTTTCTTCATCACTGTATCGTCTGTATCAGCAAATTATACTGCAGGGAAATCTTTTTTTTTTTTTGGAGGGTAGTCTCCCTCTCTCTCTCTCTCTCTCTCTCTCTCTCTCTCTCTCTCTCTCTCTCTCTCTCTCTCTCTCACACTCTTTTTCTCTTCTTCCCTCCCTCGCTCTCTCCCTTCTTTCTCTCTCTCTCCTCATCCATTTTTTTTTCTCTCCATAAGCCTATTCCCCTTGAAGTGTGCTGGTTATGGATGCTCTAGTTGTCGGCCTGAGACCAGGAGATTATTAGGAGGATACATGATTAAAGAAACTCTCATTTCCTCTACGGCTGCAGAGGAATCTTCGCCGGCAGACAGATTCGGACCGTTTTTAGTTTCCCCGACACGTCTGTTGGCGCTACCAGACTACAGGGCAGACTGTGTTACAATGTGGCGTTAAAAGGATCGGCTGTTCACTTTGTAGTGGCAAAACGGATCATTCCCCGTGTGGAGAATTCGTATGTGAAGTGAAAGGGCGCTGGACAAGCAGGGGGAAAAGAGAAAAGGAGAGTCTGCTTGTGTTTCAGAAACAGGCGGTGTCTCAAAAGCATGTGCCATTGTGACCCAAAAGTCAGGCTTGCAGGTTAGGCTGAAAGTGTAGCGTTTGGTTGGAATGAAAGCCTGCAGACTCTTGGGTTGCGATGTTACGTGGTTAAGAACCGCTGGTTTAAGGCGTTTCTTCTTTATTGTATAGGCCTATCTTACAGTGGGAGAAATGAGACTTGCCAAATGGGTTGTGAACTGGTTTGAACCCTCTTGAGTAGGGTTGCAGTACTTGAGACTGGTCTTGGTCTCGAGACTGGTCCTAAGACCACATTTCAAAGGTCTTCGACTGGTCCTAAGACCACATTTCAAAGGTCTTCGACTGGTCCTAAGACACCTTTCAAAGGTTTTTGACTGGTCCTAAGACCACATTTCAAAAGTCTTCGAATCAACCTCAATTTTTACTCGGCTTTGACTCAGAGTATGTAAAGTGCCGTCGTTATCAGCCCCCTCTACATCATCTGAATTTTTTGTTTTCCTTTTAGGGAGATTGGATATAAACCTCCCTCATTCAATGGAAACCAACGATCGCAATGTACTGGTCTCGGTCTCGCCCCACAGTCTCGGTCTTGAATCGGACTTGGTAAGCTCTGGTCTTGGCCTTGACTCGGTCTCGCTTTTGGTGGTATTGACTACAACACTACTACAGCACCCGTACATTTGGTACTTGTGTGTAGCTCACAGATCCACAAGCAAATCTTCAAAACAGCAACCCAGTGGCACACAAGAACCTTAAAAAGAAATGCCTAGTCAACCTGAAATAGAGTGATAGATTTTGCTTCGTCTAAAAATGTGCTGCATTTGCAGTATTGATTTTTGGGCCGCGCGTGACACCTTTCGTTAAATTTGTGCTTGTGGAAATATGAGGAAGATTGCCGTTCTTTAAAGCTGCTTGTCTGCCATAGCGGACCTTCCAGAGTCTTCTATGTGTCCACTATGTGTTACAGCCCAGATGCTGACACCATCTACATATTTCTGCTCTCCCTGCCCTGCCGTCCAGCGGAATACATTAGAATAGCAAAATATTAAAAAGTATTGATTTTTTCATTTATAAAATGCTGAAGTGATGTATTGATTGCTGGCTGTGTTGGAGAGAGTCCAGAGAGACGCTGGGTCTCTTTGCTGGCTTAACTTGGGATTTGGTAAAGCAGCACTGTTTCCTTTTCCAGTGGTGTGACTTAAGGCTCTAGTACCCAGGTTCAATTCCCAGGATCAGTGCCAGTACCTTATGGAACTTAAAGATTGGTACTTATTTGGGTATCTTGACATAGGCAATAAATGTAATTGGCCATTTGTTTGTTTGTTTTGGGGTGTGCAGAAGGGCTAGATGATAAGTTGTCGTTGTCTTTCCATGTTTTTAGCAGAGAGGGCAGTTTTCTAGCAGGCGTAGGGGACATTTCACTACTGAAGGTATATAATCAAAGAGCTGGGAGTAACATTACTGTAGGTGGAAAACGTTAAAAAGCCTTTACTGTTATGGCCATTCTGCATGTTGGGGCACAACTGCAAGTTTCTGAGGTAAAATACATGTTTATTTAACAAGGGAATATTAAAAACATGACATTTTGGTCAAGAAGGCCTCCCTTATCTGTCGTTAAAAGAACATTTCCTTTAATGGAGAGTGTGTGGAGCCATCCATTTTGTAATTCCAGACCATATTTGTGGTTGCACCTCTGCCCCTGTTGCTGGAACTCAATTTCTCTCGTGTCACACTCCTTTTTTTTCTCTTTTTTTTACCTTATAAAAAATAGTATCTTTGCTTCCTTTCTTTTAAACAGACTCCAGTCTTGACTCCACTGAGCACCTTTTGTAAAATCACTTAAAAAAAAAAAATACTGGAACATAAGTGGTATCCTCCCTCAATTTATTGTTGGGCTGCACTCTAAAATGAATGCCAGCTCCTATCAAATGGTATTACAGCAATTTATTTCAAAATCCGGTACAGTTTGCATAGGATTTTGAACTAAATCTAACATGCTAATACATATGTTTCTACTAATTGTGTAAATGACGTGTTGCATACGTACATTTTAGCTTTGCTTTGCATTTTTCAGGATGCTTAGGGTTGAGGCAAGTTGTGGTTTTTGGCTGGTGCTGACACTGCTGAAGAAAGGAAGGAGGGAGGGAAAGAAAGAAAGAAAGAAAGAAAGAAAGAAAGTCTAGGAGTACCAGGAAGATCTATGCAGGACTCTGGCTTGAGAATCACCTCAACATCTTGGGTTTGTATCCGGTTCATGACCTTTGTCGCATGTTTCCTCTCTGTCCCGTCCTTCCTTAACAAATCTTGAAAAGAGACTGCCACAAAAGCTGAAACTTGGCCGTCTGATTGGCTGAAACTCCGGCCAATTTTTGAGTCTCGGCCAGACTGTTGGCCGAGCAGGAAGGCTGGCAAAGAAGTTTCCCACACCTCCCATATGGCTTTTTCTATCCAAACGACTGAAAATAGAAACCCACTCACCTGCCATATGATTAGAATGTATGCTTGGTTTTAAAGCTGTGTGTGTGTGTGTGGGGGGTGTGTGTGTGTGTGTGGGTGTGTGTCTGTGTGAATACAGTTCCATATGCTGGGCTAACAGAGATGTCATTAAGGAGGGATTAAAAAAAATACATCTCCAGCTTGATAGCGAAGCACAGACTGCTATATATCTAAGGCTGACCCTTCTGCTAGCTTGATTAGAAGGCTTTCAAGTAGACAAAAATTCAAATGTCTCCTTCTGCTGTATATATGTATATATATATATATATATATATATATATATATATATGTGTGTGTGTATTATCATTCCATACATAGCTAAATATAATGCCTAATTAAAAACATTCTGAAAGCAAGTCAAGAGAACGACTGCAGGTACACACGTCACAAAATTACAAGGTTTAAAGTTTAGTTTTTGGTTCAAAGTTCTCATTGCTGTGTTTCTGCACTGCATTTCCCAGAGATCACCTGTCAATCAAGCAGTATGGCCAGAACTGTCTTTTTTTTTTACAGTCTTTTTCCTTGGATTTTCTGCTGAAGAAGTTGGAGTTTCTGAGGATTTTTCATGGGAAAGACCTACCAGACACCGGGTGTTTAGAACAGCAAAGCTAAAAGCTTTCATGAACTGGGTATAGGTCGAATCACTATTGTGTTATATCAGTAGCAACACAGACATTTTGTCCCATCTCTGGCCCACAAACAGATTCCTCATCGTCTGCTGTCTCTTCAATATCAGCTAAACCAATGATATCATGGGAACAATCTTTAAAGAAATAGTAAACACTGATAATTAAAGAACGATCAATGTGGGAAGCGTGAACATAAGCAAAAGACAGATGAACACAGCCGTTGACACATCCACCAAATCACCACAACTGTTTCTCACTATCATCTAACCACGCACTTCACACCTTCTTGCCATCCATTATTCAATTTCAGTTGATCATATCTACGCGTCATCGACTCGGCCTAAGACAAAGATAGCGTCCGATGAAAATCACCCATTGCAGCAGAACGGCAGGAAGCCCTCTTTCCTTTTGTGACCTCCGCTGAATCCGTTCGATCAAATCAATGTTCTGGGAGAAGAGCCAAGGAAGAATGGCTGTCGAGAGGCTGTTTTTCAGCGAGGAAAAACCACTGAACGCTGCACTTTTTGGGACCGAAGAAAAGGAAGGAAGGGGGGAAGCAACGGGAATGGGGAAGAGTAAATCTGTGGAAGAGCCACTTAAATTTACCACTGGAAAAAATTCTAATAAGCAACCCTTTTTCTTTTTTGTGCCGCTGCAGCAACCTTGTTCAGCAGCCTGTAATGTTGAATTGAAGTCATCATAGAGAGAATTTATAAGAGGAGCAGGAGCTGTAATGACCTCCCAGAGATGAATGAGCTTTTCTACCTGTGTGTGTGTGTGTGTGAGAGAGAGAGAGAGAGAGGAGAGAGAGAGAGAGAGAGAGAGAGAGAGAGAGAGAGAGAGAGAGAGAGAGAGAGAGAGAGAGAGAGAGAAAGTGACTGGACTTTTTAAGGGCCAAATACAATGCACTCTACTGTTAGCAGAAAATGGACTTCCCATTGTCATTGAAAAAGACCTGTCAGCATCTTTTTTATCCCCTCAGGACTGAGTGCGGCAAAAGATTTTAGCTGTCTGAATGCTGAATGTTAAGTCTGGGACTTCTACCTATTTAAAAGGTGCTCTCTTTTACTAAAATAATATACATATGTATTGCATCAACACAACACAGTTGTTGCCTTTGATAGTGTTATAGCTATGCAGCATTTCTCTGTGCCTCCAACCAGGGTTGTTATAGTATAGTTTGTGTTCATATATAATTTGCAATTTTTATTTCAATTTCTTTTTTTCTTTTCTTTTTAATTGTTTGGTTTTTAGTTAAGTGTTTGGTAACCTTTTTTTAAATTTTGTTATAGACTAGTTATAGACTAATTATTATTGATTAATTAATACATACATTTTATAAACAACTTAGAATATGATTAATTAAATTCACGTTTAAATGCTGCATTTACCAAAAAAAAAATGTGTCAATTAATAATTCAATTTCATTATTCTATCTTTAAGCTATGAATATATTTCTTTAAATCAATTTGTAAAATTATTTTTAAAAAGGCATTTAAATTTGACCTTTTATTATTCAATTTACTAATGTGTTTTCCTATTGATTTTCCATCTCACAATTCATTTGTCTTTACCATTTAGGCCACACTTTATTTTTAGATTACTTTTAAAGGATCAATGTGTAATAGGCTATTTCTGCTTACTGAAGCATAATATGACTAGTAAATATCAGCAGGGGTTGCTGAATGGTAGTGAGTGAAACAAACTGAACAGCCACGCCGCACGATGCTGCGGAGATTTCTGCATTCAAAAACAAAGGAGCGGGCCAAGGCTGTGTTGTTGTTATGTAACGTTACCAGTAGCAACAATAAGTGGTTTGTAAATTACATTTACGCCATTAATGTATTGTTAACTAACCTCGCTAGAAAAATTTGCTACACGTTTTCTAATTCATTATTTTGTTGTGTTCATCAGCCTTTGTTACGATGTTTCTTTTGAGAAATTGGTCTTTGCTGAGTGTGCTAGTAGTAGGCCTAAGTAGATAGCTCATGAGCTAATTGATGGTGGTAAGCTAAAGTTAAGAGCTAGTATTAGCCGTTACCCGGGGGTAAACTTTAGCTTACCACCGGTGATTAGCTTGCGAGCTATCAAGCTACTTCCAGCATACTGAACAAATCACAGTTTCTCAAAATTGCTCAGCAGTAATATCAATTTTGGACATTGTAAGTCAGTAGGGTGACATTATTTTATTGATGGTTCTTTTGAGAAATTGGACTTTGCTGAGTGTGCTAGTAGTAAGTATTGTACATAGCTCATGAGCTAATTGGTGATGGTAAGCTGAGGTTTACCCCCAGCAAACAGCAAGATATACCGTCCACTGGATTTACTCCACTGCTGTTGGATAGGTTGGAGGAGGATTGTGATGGCACACAGTCAGGTTAGTGCTCCATCTGGTCTGCCAGATCAGGCTACAGTTGAGGGATCCCTGTCCTGACATTGTTCTGGCTTGTTAGCATTAGCAACATGCTACAGCCTACTGACTGCAGGTAGAATGAGGGAGAATCCACAGGCCAGCAGCTGGCCAATGAGGGCTCCTGTTACTCCTCTGTGGGTTGGACTTTGTATTACTTACTTATTAAACACTGGGTGCACGTCATATAATTAAAGAGTCATCTAAAAATGAAGTGTGGCCCAAATATTAAGTTTAAACGGTAAAGCAGTAGACCAATGAATTATGAGATAGAAAATGAATAGGAAAACACATAGTGAATGGAATAATAAAAGGTTAAGTTTAAATTCCTTTTTAAAAATAATTTTACAAATTGATTTATAAATAAAGTAATTTATTCATAGCTTAAAGACAGAATAATGAAATGTTGTCATTGTTTGCAGTATGTAAATGTATCATTTAAATGTGAATTTAATTAATCACTTTCTAAGTTGTTTTAATGTTAATTAATCAATAATAATTAATCACTGAACTAGTCTGTAATAATGAGGATGGCACAATAGAGGCTCCACAGCCTCCAACAGTTTACTGATTGTTAGAGTATCATGCCTTAATAACAGCATACAAAACAGTCCAGTTCTGGCCATCTACCCCACCTTCCTGTGCATTTCAATTGACTACAGCTATAATTAAACATTCACCACTGATTTCTTATAATGAAGTAGTTATTTGCTAAATTCTACATATCCTTTTTTGAGGAAACTTGTTACCCAAAGTCTATTTATCCATTTATCCAAAAATTTCAAAAGTACAGGTGATTCTATTCTCAACAATTGTGATTCTTATCCTAATTATTACTGTTTTAAGGTAGCTAATAACCGTAACAATACTTCATAAAGTGTTTATTTTGCTGCTAGCAATCTCAGATGGTGGATAGCATTTTGGAACAAAACTCTTTATTCTCAAACATCTTGAGTAAACTCACATTGCAAATGCAAGTGAATTTGAATTAAAGTAAAAGTTAAACTATTTCATGTTCTTTGATACTTTGCTCGGCATCACAATACAAATAAAAATAAATAAATACATAATGCTGATTTGCTGTTTTCACAGTACGGCATTGTCCGAGGGCCCCATTCCTCTAAAGCAGCTGTTTTTTTCTTTGAATGATTTCATTAAGTGATGAAAGCCAGTCCACTCTTGGACTCGGACCTTATCAATTCATTTGGTGTTTGTCTTCCAGATGGATGTCATGCTGATCTGAGACTAATGTCCTGTTTGAAAGCTGAATAAACCCCAGGAAAGGCGGGATGTTATCACACAGCCGTGATAATGACTTCTGTTGTTCTCTTGTTTTGTTTTAGATTTCCATTAATCCCTAAGATTTGATTTCTGTATGAGTATTACAAAGCTAATTATTCTATCAACAGGACAAAGAAACCACCATCCGACTTCCTCCTTGGTACATATGGAAGTCTGAGTGTTTGGTAAATCCATCCATGTTGCTCTCCTAGTTTACCACTGAACATTATGTAAATGTTGCCTTTTGAATTATTTACAAGGCCCTGTCTCATCTGTATCAGGGTGGAGGATTTGTGGTGTGTGTGTGTGTGTTTGAAAGGATAAAAGGTACCTAGTGGTGTGACATCCATTATCGGACAAGCTCTCCGTCTCATGAGTTTCTTTGCTTTTTCCTGTGAAATCTGGATGACACCCTGCTACAAATAGCCAGCCTACAGGATTTACCAATGCATATGCCAACTTTTGCAGTGATGCGTATTTAAGAGAAGAAAGTCAGTTTGATCTCAGCTCACCTTAACTGGACAGGCACATCCGTATTAGCTAGTGCTGGACGAGCCATTTGTAGTTGTGGTTACTTACTTCTATTTTCCTAGCTCCTAAGCCTTGTATCAGGCACTGCACTAGACTAGCTCTCCATATTCGCAACAACTATTTGGGAAGAAAAATAAATTAGAAGTTATGCGATTGCTGGAAAAGGGAAAAGGCCAAAACAATACCAGGTATTAAAGGAAAATGTTCAATTCATTTCAGTTATTTTGTGATTAAGTTTTGTAATTTACCTTTTTTGCTGTACTCACTTTCCCTCAACCTGCCTCGTCTACTTCCACTTCACTTTGTGATTTCCTACATTTCCCAGAATGCCCTTTGACAAACATTCTGAGAACATTCCTGGACTTTACGTGTAGGTGGAGAGAGCAATAACAATAGTGATAGTAATGATAAGAGAGTGAGAGTTTCCAGTCGAGGAAAAGTGAGAGTTGTGCCGCTTACTCAAAACCAGGCAGACTTAGTGATTTAGGGGCCCTAGGGAAGGGCAAGCATGGGGCCCCCTGAATCCCAACATTCACCCTTTTCAATCCATCCTTACATTACCTTCAAGTTGAGGCTGAGCTTGGGGGCAGTGGTAATATTACTAGCAGCAACACTAGCTACAGTCGATTCTGTAATGAAATAAAGTTGTCAACAAAACTTAGATTTCACTCCATCTTTTTTCTGCACCACTTGGGTAGCTTTGCTAAATGTGCTTTACATCTCTCGCAGAAAATGGTACAGTGGCAAGAAAAATTATACAGGTCAAGAGGCAATGATGCGCTAGAAGTTACGTGGAATAGCCCATTACCATTATAACCTGTGTTTTTAAGTTGGTCAGTTTCTTTTAAACTGATGAAAAATATGTTTATATCAGTGCTACTCCTTCGTTTTGCACACACTGCCAGCTCCACGCCATGTAGCTTCCAACGCTTCTGACGTAAGACTGTCCCTATTCAAAACTCAACATGTCTTATGGCTGCATCGCATTCTGGTCTATTGAGGCTACTGTCGGTGGAGAAATTGGTCTCTCTCCTCTTCTACGATGGATTTCTCCCAGTATGATTGTTGAACGTCTCTTGGCACAAAATGGCGGCTCTAGAAAGAAGCCCTCGCTCTTTGAAATAGACTAAGCAGGTGAATCAAGATGAAAGCTATGATCTTTGATTGATTTCACTGATTAAATCCACATCAGTCACGAAAGGTTGATGTAGTCGAGATTGAAAACAAGGGGCGATCCGGCCTTTACCATCGGGGCTGGTTAAATCAGTGGCATCTTTTAAATCACTTCTTAAAACTCACTTTTATAGACTTATTTTTATCCACTGATCTTTTAATTGTTTTTGCCCCCCCGTTATGGTTTAATTTGACATTTCTTGCCTTGCTTTTATATTTCTTACCTTGCTTTCATTACTTTCATCTGATTTTTTTTATTTATTTTTTTACTTCTTGGTAGACCGTGTTGTAACTGTGTTTTGAAACGTGTTATTCCAATGTATCTGCAGGTTTCAGAATATGTGGTCTCTAGTGTGCCAACCTAATTATTATGGACTAGTTCAGTGATTAATTATTATTGATTAATTAATAGATACATTTAAAAAAACATTTTATAAAGTGATTAATTAAATTCACATTAAAATGATGCAATTTAAAAAACTGTAACTAAAAACAGTATTAAAATGTTCATTAAATGTGTTAATTAATAATGCCATTTCATTATTCTGTCTTTAAATGATGAATAAATTACTGAATTTATAAATGGATTTGTAAAATGATTTTTAAAAAGGCATTTAAATTTTACTTTTTGTTATTCCATTTACTAATGTGTTTTCCCATTAATTTTCCATCTCACAATTTATATACTGCTTTACCATTTACACTTTATGCTTGGGCCACACTTCATTTTTTAGATGACTCATTAGACGATGTGCCACACTACAAGTTATAGAAAGTTCAACCCACTGAGAAGTTAACAGGAGCCCTCATTGGCCAGCTGCTGGTCTGTGGATTTTCCCTCATAGGCCTACTATCTGCAGTCAGTAGGCTGTAGCATGTTGCTAATGCTAACAAGCCAGAACAATGTCAGGACAGGGATCCCTCAACTGTAGCTGATCTGGCAGACCAGATGGAGCACTAACCTGACTGTGTGCCATCACAATCCTCCTCCAACCTATCCAACAGCAGTGGAGTAAATCCAATGGTCAGTAACATCTAGCATTAGCGGTAAGCTGCTGGTAAAGTTTGTCTTACCACCATAAATTAGCTTGTGAGCTATCTAGCTACTACTAGCACACTCAGCAAAGACCAATTTCTCAAAAGAACCATCAATAAAATCATGTCACCCTACTGACTTACAATGGCCTAAATTGATATTACTACTGAGCAGTTTTGAGAAACTGTGATTTGTTCAGTATGCTGGAAGTAGCTTGATAGCTTGCAAGCTAATTGCCGGTGGTAAGCTAAAGTTTACCCCCGGGTAACGGCTAATACTAGCTCTTACGGTCCACTGGTTTACTCTACATAGAAAGCCAAATTAAATGAAAAAATTATTATTATTATTATTTTTTAAAACCTGTTTAATGCTACCTGGAATTGGATTTAAGACCAACTTAACCAAAATAATAAACAAATACCTGGTTATTTTTAATTTTTTTTAGGTATTTGTGTGTTTATTAGACAGTTACAGTTGAGAGAGACAGGAAAAGTTGGGAGAGAGAGACAGGGAAAAGACATGAAGGTCTGGATTTAAACCCAGGACATTGCAGGTACTTGGTATGTGCCTTAGCCAACTGAGCCACCAGGACTCCGAACATAGCTAATGAAAGTTGAGAAACAAATGGTCAGTATAAGAAAAAGGAGGGACCAGGAAATTAAATGTTTAGGGACCTGATGTTCAACAAGTTTGTGTTACAATGTTAACAGTGTTCTGTATTACAGTAATCTAAGACTGGACATGCATATGGATCAAACTTATTGTGAGCAACTAGAAGTGCAGTAATGTAATGCAACATAAGAAAATCAAACCAACACTGCTACCGGTCCCATTCACATCTTTTGGTGAAACTACACAATTCATGACATTTGCCTTTTTTCATTTGTCTTACTTTCCAACTCTGCCTCGACTAAATATAATCTGGTAATACCACTATCTAATATAACAGTTACATCAAAATAAAACTAAAAATTAACCTGCAGAACATGGTGAAAATTAAGACCTCTCAGTCCTGTATTTAAGACATTTAAATAGTTTTAAGGCCTTAAATTTGTATAATTTAAGGCTTTTTCAGGACCTGTGGATACCCTGCGCACAAATATATTATGACTATGATAGTAGGTGGAGAGGAGACAGTGTAAAGAAGGATTTTTAAGCCTTCTTTAGGAGGAAACTTCCACCCTCAGATAGGCCTACACTTAGTGTTGTAATTTACTTTTTTGGTGTTCCCACTTTCCCTCAATCCTCCTCATCTACTTCTACTTTACTTACATTTCCCAGAATGATTATTGAACGTTGGTGCAAAATGGTGCTTCTACAAAGAAGCCCTTGCTCTTTGATTCTAAGGGACTGACACCAAAACCATGATAATTACCGTTGATGTTTTGGATCAGTGAAAATGTTTCTTTGATTAAACTCCATTGTAGCTGCACTGGAAATTTCTGGACATGACGTCATGCCGTCTACGTTTGACCAGTTATCCACAGGAATAGGAAAAAATACACCAACAAAACATATGCCCTATAATAAGCTGTTTCTTAACAGTGTTTAAGTGTTTTAGGGTGGAATTTTCCTTTAAGACAATTAGGGATGGGACAATATATTGAAATTCAATATATTGCGATACAAAAATGTGACAATACGTATCATGGTACAGAAAATGAACCCGATATTGTGTATTGAATCGTATCGTGAGATAAGCGTATCGTCCTATCTCTAAAGACAATTCATTGATTGGAGACTGGATTCAAACCCAGAACATTGTGGGTACATGGTATGCGCCTTAGCCAACTTTGGGAAGTTTTCTATCGTTCAAGTTACATCTGAGAAAACTCATCTTCGACAAATAGGGAGAATCTACAGCGTCTCTGTTGCAGCCCTGCTTTTTGATTTAGGCTGATAAGATGGCTGGATTTTTACATAAAAATCTTGCCTAGTGCAGCTTTAATTTATCTCGGTGGGAAATTCAATTCAAAGACAACATTACATATGGTGTTAATACTAACATTCTGACTGTGAGGAATGTGTGTGGGTGGGAATGATAATGCAATGTCTTGTCATTATGGTGTAAGGGAACGCACAGAGATTTACACACACACACACACACACACACATACACCCACAGACTCACACCTGTTCTGTTCCAGATGTAATGTGTTCTTGTCTATTTTGCCTGGAGCAGATGGTAGTCAGTAAATAGTAGGGCATTTCCCCAGAAAAAACTTTAATGCCTGCACTTCAACCTCAATTCACACACAACTTGAACATACACACACGCACACACTTGCATGTACATAAACTTCTTTTGTATTCTGTCCCTCTCTCTCTCACACACACACACACAATCACACACACAACAGAAGCCCTTTTAGCACCATGTCATTGTGTTAGACATGCACGTGTCTGAACACCCCCCCCCCCACACACACACACACACCCACACACACACACACACACAGGGAGAACATTAGCTCTTTATGTGGCGGTGTTAAACTGCAGAGAATAGGCCTGGAGCTACAGCTGATCACAGTGGCCCTGATAAGGCCTAACGGAGTGTATCAATTGCCTCTCCCTCGCCTCCATCCCTGGGTGGAAATGAGAGGGGGGGATTCAAACCCCCAGCAGCACTTTGGCAAATGAAGCTTCTGACTTTCCCTCTGTAGCTAATCAATTACCAGCCTTTCTCTATATCACTCCTCCTCCCCTGCCTGCTGTCTTCCTCCCTCCGTTCTTCCTTTTATTTGTGTCTTTGTGTCTTCTTTTCTGGATACAGTGTCATAATTAATGTTGCGCAGAGATGTAGTTGTAAATAAAAAAGGCGGTTAAACTTTGACCTCCAGCTGGTGATCTTCACAAGGAAAACCACCGCCAATATAACCAAAAATCAATTATAATGTCAGAAAAAAATTAGTTTTTTTTATTTCCTTTAAAGCTGTACTAGGCAAGATTTTTATGTAAAAATCTACAGAGAATATTTTTGAATATTAGCCATGAAACATTTAATTATGATGGCTTTGGAAGGAAAATAACTGAGGCTGCAGACACAAGAATATGGGTATATTCATACAAGGCATTGCCCAATTCACACAGTGGCACAATGCAACAATGAATCAGCAAGGTAAATTGTGAAGACACTAACATGCTTGCTGGGTTATCGCCTAAAAAACAAACAAACAAACATAATCTTTTCAGCAAAGCTAAATCACAAAATATAATCTTTACAGTCGTGTCCCAAATTTAATGACCACGTCTAGCTCCATCATGGAGGTCAATTGGAGAATTAGCTGTGTGCAAATAATGGTGAAATAACAACCAGGCTAGAAGACCTCCAAAACCCCCAAAAGCTTGTTGTGGTGTGGATGAAGATCCATTCAGTAACATTCTAAGCAAAAGTGAATAACCTGAAAAGGTTATTTCTCCGTAAAAATCAGACGTGTTTACAAGAAGACAGTGATGGTTAGCTAACCAGATACTATGGTTAGCGAGCTAACAAGCTGACATTATCTAAACACACTTTCTAAGTAGTTTGCTGTGCTATCATACAAATCTTTCCTTCTACAATGAGGAGGCACATGGGCTGAAACTGACTTATTTCTAAAGGATTCTATTTTGGTATTTGGATTCCTCCTGTTCTCTATTTGCTTCTCCCATGCTACTTTCAAGATTTTCCATAAAAATCTCAAGACGCCTGGTGCACTTTTGTATACCTGGGAGGAGACTGTAGTTGACAATGCAATGCACATCCATTTTGTTGGGTTAACATCCATTTGGTGTTCTGGTGCTTCAGTTGGTGGGATATCTGGAGGAAGCTTTTGGCCCACCTCCCTATGGCTTTCCCTATCTTTGTGTCTTTTCTCAGTGATTTTCTTGCTCCTGCTTTGTTGCTTTCAGACTGCTACTCTCCTCTTTGACAAAGAGTGATTTTACAAATTTAAAACGATCTTAACAATCTTGCACTTTAAATCTTTCTTAGTGCGGTGCTTATTCCAATTACCTTTACATATTTCTATGCCATAATACAGGATCCTCTCAGCTGGAGCTGCTAGTTTCGTGTTTGCGGTTTGTTAGGATTTTGCAGAGGAGCTGCATTGGTTGAAGAACAACAGAAGAGCAAGAGAAGAGGGAAGGAGAACAACCGTGAGAGAGAAATGAAGGATGAAGGCAGTACAGGGCATCTGCAGGTTTCAGAAATCAAATTTAAGACTTTGAATATCTTTTTAATGCTAACTGGTATTGGATTAACTGTAAGACCAATTTAAGAACCGCAATAAAGGAACAAAACTGGCAAAAACAGACTAATTCCATTTAAACAAAATGAATTAACGTTCTAAAACTATAAATGGACAAAAAAGTTATGAATAATTTAGGGACATGATGTCCAATTATGTTGATTAAGACATATGCAACAAAAACAAAACATGGGTCAAACTCATTGTGACCAACTGGAAGTGCAGTAATGTAATACAACATAAAAAAAAATGAATCTTTTGATTCATATTTGCATCAGAATGAAACATAAACTTAAAATAAAAAAAAATGAAGACCTCTAATTACTGTGTTTAAGACATTTTAATTCGGTTTAAGGCCAAGAGATTCAGCAACTGCTGCCAGGATTGTGTGGAGGGAAGAGGTGAAAAGAGGAAGAGAGGGATGGATGGGAGGGACGGAGGCCGGTGTGTATGTGTGTGTGTATTAGTATGTATGAAGTGTGTAAATGGAAAGGCGCATACTGCTAACGTAAGGGACTTCCACGGGACGCCGGCTTTGCCTCGCCTACCACTCTGCTCCATCCGCATATTCTACCCCTCATCAATAAATGATATATTAATGCCTCCTCCAATCCACCCACCACCTTCCCTCTTCACCTCCTCTACACTAACCCACAAGTCTCTCTCCTGCTCTCTTTCCCCTCCACCGCCCCCCTTTCCTTTATATCTGCTGTATGTGTACTTTTCTCTTTCCTCTATTCCAGGTAGCATGTCTTCCCACCTTGTTCGCAAGGCTGTTTCTTTCTCAATCTCTAATCCTTTTCGTCCTCCTGCTTTTCTTTCTTTCTTTCTTTCTTTCTTTCTTTCTGTTCTCATCCTCCCTGTTGCCAACCCCTCAGCTCTTCTCTAACATTTGTGTATCTGAACTTATTGCGGCCCAGTTGCAGCACATGTTCATCGATGTGTTCGTCGGTTGTTGTGCGCTTTTTAATTTGTTGTAATTTGTTGTATAGTCTATTGGCTACAAGTGATCTATTTCGGCATTGTGTATGGTGTGGCACAGCATAGTGGGGAACTGACGGGGATATAGTTGTTTTTTTTCTTTTTGTTCAGCCCTCAGAATAAAAGTCAAACTTCGCCTATGGATAGTGGAACCGACCGGTCCAAAAGAAAAAGAACCATGTCTACATCGCAACTTCCCTTCTCTTCTTGGACTGCTTTCCATCTCTGGAAGGCAAAGCGGTGGCACTCCTTTCTTTGTCGCTTCAGCCATGGTGGCTATCGCTGCTCATGCTAACTACCTTGCTCTTCTTATATTTATTCCAAACAAACTGGAAAAATAAAGTGGATTTTTCCTGGGAAAGGGCGTGTTTAAAAGCTTTCGTGAACCAGCTATAGGTTGAACAAGTATTGTATGGTATCAACTGGCGACAGAGAGTAGCATACGGACATATATATATACATATATGAAAACATTGCGGATTATTACTTTAAGAATTGTTTGCGCTTCTATGTTTCTGTATTTTTAGCTCCGCCACAGCAGGGGCTCTATGGATCACATTGTCGGTCAGACGGCAGTTTGCGCTGAACATTGTTTTTTAGGTGTGTGCAAAATATTAGGATCTTTGGTGCCAACTTTCAATACTTTTATTTTCAGTTAAATTAATACAGAAGCAGAGACATTCAAACCAAATTCAACGTTGTTGCATTCAGCTTTACTTGTGATTGACAGAGCGACTATCTCCTGTACATTAACCTGCTTAGCTATTGGCTACATGTCAGAGACACAGCCCACCCCAACCGACTGAGGACAACAAAGTCTTTTTGTGTGTGTGTTTTGGTGCACACTTTGACTCAGAAATATTTCCACAATGCAGAAGAAAATCAAAAGAAAATAATTAAATTATGTCTTATCAAAATATAAATCGAAAATGCAACCGATACGATGTGATATTAAGTCCAATGCAAACACAGCCTGATGGCCATGTTATCTTGATAATGTAGTTTGAACTACTTTTTCTAAGTAACTGTAGTTAACAAAAATATATTTGTCTTGAGGGAAGCTTTGCTTTCTTCAACTTCTTCCAGTGTGAAGTAACGGATAAGCTTGGAAATAGCTTGGAAAACACATAGACACACACAAATTGTACCTCTCTATCACACACACACACACACACACACACACACACACACACACACACACACACAGACTCTTTCTCTATGACCGAAATGTCATTACATTTCAAAAATGAGTGTGTTGGAAACAGTGATTTCTGGAGTCGAGGAATTAGTATCTAGTGAAAATGTCACGTAGTTTAGAAAGGGTTGAGGGTTGTTCTGTGTATGTGTGTGTGTGAGTGTGTGTTTGTGTGTGTTTGTCTCAGTGTGTGTTAAGGGATTGAGAGTAGCTTTGTTTACTCATGAAGTTTAGTTTAGTCATGTAGTTTGATATACAATTGGTATTAAATTACAAAAGTCATTGAAATCCTATTGATTTATGAGCGCGCACAATCGATAAACTTTTCTTTCCCTGGCAAGTTCCCTCTTAAGACCTTTTGTCCGGCACTTTCTCTCTTCATCCATTTCCTCTCTCTATTCCCTTCCCTTCTCTCGGTTCTCTCCTCCCTTTTCCCATCCGATCTTGTCATCTTCCCCCTCCAACCTCTCCTTCTTCCCTCCTTGTCCAGAGGTAGGTTTCAGTGAGAGATATATTAATGTGGCAGTTTAATTAGCGAGAGCCCACATGGCTATTGATTATGCACTTGCCTGGGGTAAAGTTTGCCTTCTGCTCCCAGTCATGTATTGATCTCCGGGTGGGAAGGAGCGGATCGGCGGTCGCGGGGTTCGCATATCAAGTGGGTGAACATCCAAGCGAGCTTAGCCTCCTCGTGATTCACCGTGTCTCTATTTGAACCAACAATATCTCTTTTCGCCATTTTCACCCTCATCAGGCTTTTTCATGAATAGGACGAGCACAACGTTTACACAACTATTCTGGAATGATCAAAAATGATCAAAACCGCCAGCAGAGCTTGAAATGGAATGTTGAGAATTTACACTTTGCCTGTTTTAACATCCAGCTTTGACTTCTCAGGTTGAAAATTTCCCAGGTTCTTGTTGTTAAATGTGTGTTTTTCCACTTACCGATGCTTGTACGCATGCGTCATCCACTGTTTCACGGAACGGTGAGATTATGATATTCAAGGTAAGTCTGGCAGTCCCATACAGTTGTCAGTGCCATGGTATCAACTGTAAACAGTCATGTCATGCATGCACAGTCACGAGCTGATGGTAACATCTGGGAATATCATGTTATTATTTTAATTATTGTCAAAGTTGTACGGGTGCTGTTGCCCCCCACTTGCATCAGTTGTCGTAAATAACATAGTTCTGCTGCTGTGTGAACCTGAAAGTATGATTGGTGGATTTTCTTGATCGTCTTTAGCGTTGCGGATTTTCCCATTCAAAACTGATGGAGTGCCGTGTCTCCTCTATAGAATACTATCTCCTGCCCTACTTTGGTGGAAAAAGGAGACTTGGGCCTTTTACTATCACAGCTGCCCAGGGTTATTTTGAAGCTACAGCAAATTCTACTGACAGGTTTGTGCAGGGAAGAGTGCGCACAATATCCCAAAAATGGCTGCTATCATTCCTGCAAGACACAAGCATCGTCACCAGCAAGTCGGGCAAGCAAGGGAGAGGGTTTTCTATCCTAGGGTTTCAGACCAGATCAGAGAACGCTCCAATTATAAAGGGGCTTTAGGGTGCAAGGGCGCCAACCTTGGCAGATGAGTCTTACAGCTGAAGCACGCAATTTACAATTGGTGATGAAGAGGCTATTTGCTCGCGCGGTGCTCTTTTCAAAGGCTTGTTTGCGCTAAAACGTAATTTGCATAAATTCTGCGTAAATAAAATGAAAACTATGTGCTCTTAGTTCAAGCAACTGAGGTGCTGGTCTGGTTTTATGTTGGTTTTCATATTATTAAATGATAAATGTCTACTATGCCTTGGGGGGTTTATTGTGCTCCCCGCAGAATCTCTCGCTGCATGCTGCTTGGATTCATTTGGGGAGCATCCTCAAAGCAGAGCCTTTTCCGGCAAATACAACCGTAGAACCATTGTGCTGTACATGGTCCAAACTCCTTTGACGTAAGTGTCTCTGACTCAACCAAAGAAAACAAACTATAGGTGTGGTCACTCAAATCATTCTATCTAGGGCTAAGGTATACCACATGCAGGGAGAGTAGTTTCATGCCTTTGGTCCTTTGGCCCAATTGGAAAAGCTTGTGTTATGAATCTTGATGAACTCCAAGATTAGCTCAGCACGATGTTAAGTTTTAAGGTTTCTTTCCTATTGATACGCTACACTTCTAATGTTCACCAACTGATCCTGGCCATGGGCTGGCACTGAAAAATGGCCACGCAGTCGCGAAACTGATTAGGTTTTCTGGCTCAGTTAGATGCTGTTGTTTTTGTCTTATTTCATGTCCATACATTTCAGATTCTCACAATAATATGACTCTTAGATGACAGAGGCCTGGTCAAGACAGCTCTATGAACCATCAATCTTTGAAATGGAGAAATCACAGCACTATTTTGGCAGGTTGTCCCTTTTCAGTACGGCTTACAGTGTGGTTTTGAAATCCAGCCAAACAGAGAAACGTGGAGGGGGGCTGGGGGGAAAGACCTCAACGCTGTGACGGGGATATTAAAAGGCTTCATAACATTCCTGTCCATGGCTCACTCCACCACTCTAGCTTCAGGCTCTTCAGCCACAAATGGCTCCTAAAGGTCAAGCTAACATGTTATTTACCTTGTGGGCCCAGATAATCTCCCTCTGTGAGTCCATTTCCACCACGAGGGTCTTGTTGTCCTATTAGCAGCAGCATCATCAGCTCTCGCTTTCATTCAGCATCTTTACTTTTTGCATATGTTGAGCAATTCAAGTAATTGCCGCCCTTCTACACTTGGTAATCGATGCAAACTTGGATCCGCTAGGGTCAGGAGAGGGATACCCTGATGCTGTGATGTGAGTATTATACTATATTATACTACACCCCCCCCCCCCCTTCATCTCTGTGGCCATGGCTGAGGCTGACGGCCCTTTAGCCGCGAGCAGATCCAAAAGGTCAAGTTAACAGGTGTGAAATTCAAAATTCAATGTCTGCCTTCAGATTCAGATGAGAGGAGGGAGGGAATACCTCTGAATCCAAGGCAAGATTGACCAAAGACATGCAGGTTTGATGGCTGACTGCTTTTTAAGGTTATTTTTTTGGCATTTTTGCCTTTATTTGACAGGAAAGATTGGGATAGAGAGGGGGATTATGTGCAACGCATGATAAGGCCCCAAACTAGATTTGAACCTAGGGAGATTTGGATACATGGTATATGTGCCATGAGCCAATTGAGCCACCAGGAATGCGGTGATTTGTGTTTTCCTTCACTAATTCATTTTTCTTTTACTCGCAGTAGAGCAGTAGTAGTAGTCATAGTGATGCTGTTTGACACATAATGTGTATTTTTCCTTATTTATTACATTTCCTTCTTTCAAGATGCCCTGCACTTATGGTAGCCTAGCCCTCCAGTTTTGTGTCATCTTACTATCTTTACAGGTGTTTTAATAGTAAGTGGTTTAGGAATGTTTATCTGGTTTGAGCACAGCTGAACTGCGGCTTCATAAAGAATCCATATGTTTGGTTGTGCCACGAGGCATTTATTCCAAAAACATTAAGTGAAATAATGCTCCCATTGCTATAAAGGACTTTTTGTTAGAACCCTCCTCACATTTTCTGCAACACTGCATTTACCTCTTAGCCCTCTTGACTTCATCAAAAATGGCTGAATACCTTAATCAAGTGCATAAATATTTTCATGTTTTAACTACAATTGAAGGATGCTCCTCATTAGTTGAGAAAATTCTGCAATCCCTTGGGATTATGAAACTCTCAAAACCAAGTAGCTAGACTCAAAAATACAAAATGACCCCAAACAACAAAAGTGTGTGCAGGACCTTGAAAACGAAAAATAATTAAAATAATTAATAATTAATTAATGTTGAACGAGGTCAAATTGACCCCAAACATAATAGGAGCGTTAACAGTCGTGTAGTGTGTGCTGAGCTTAAACGTACATGGATTTGTCCTGGTGACATTGACGCAACATAGTCACAGCTTGTAGAGTTTTATTAAGCAATAACATACAAGCGGGAGTGCTATGTTGCGGTTATTCTCGTCCCTACGACTAAAGCCATCGCGAGAACAGGGGAATGGGCTGAGTCTATTTACTCATACTAACTGCCTTGGTACATAGTACAGTCTAATGTGTATACATAATGATATTCACTCTCATTCATAAATAAGACATATTCAAATAAATACAGTAGTTACAATATTGAAATCCATTTATTTCACAGGACACAACATTAACTTGTCCGACCATTACATCTACTTGTCCCGGACAAGCGGACGAGCGCTAATGTAGAGTTGTAGGGTGTAGTGTAGCGAATGACCAGTCATGCATCGGCCCAGCCTACCATAAGGAAATCAGACTGAATAGAGTGATATGCGTGAAATAATTTATGAGCGTTGGAGGGCTGAAAAGTGACAGATCTGAAGTGTACAGGCTTGTGCAGACATGTACAATCCACTTGGGTAATGATAAATATTAATTCTCAAGAAGTTTGGGAAAATCTGCTTCTCCGACAGCAAAAAAAAACATGATTAGAGCGGGCAGGGGAGCCTCTGTACAGCCACAGCCCGCATGGAAAACAAGCTGGGTAGCTGCTAGGCTGGAATCCAGTCGCCTGAGGCTGATCTGATCTAATTGGCAGCTGTCTGACATGTCAGCCGAGCCAGTGCTGCCATTTTGGGTCCTGATCAAAGGTGAACAGTGGCTATTATGGTGGCTGGGGGGACGGAAGCGATTGGCGCTGGGACGAGGGTCCAAACCCACTCCATTAGGCCTCAGCACCGTCATTTGTCTGTGTGTGTGTGTGTGAGTGAGCCAGTGCCACTCTGTCATCAGCCCTATGCCAACTGACGGCATGTCACTTTTACCAGCTTGTTATCACTGAGGTTGTGACATCATTAGGGATGGGGTAGCGTGCACGCGCGCACGCACACACATACACACATACACACATTCCCTCCAGTGTTGGGCACATTGGTGGCACGATGCGGCTGGCCAGGTTCCTCATTCATTGTTACTAACAGGGAATTCACTTCTAATGCACTACTGTTGGACACTGCAGATGTGTACACCATTAAAACCAGTATGGCACATGGACATCCAATGGCACCTGGCTGAAATGTCTGTTGTAGACCAATGAAATGGAACAAATGTGAATTTGAATTCTAAGTTTTTCCTGGTTCAAGTATTATGCATGAAGCATATATAATATGTATGATCTCCCTTGCAAGGCCAACCCCCAACCAATTTCCACTTAAATTACCTCAGTGGGATTTAGAAGGAGAAAATCGTCAGTATTTTGAAAGTTCTGACAAAACTGCTGAGACAAAGCCACTAAATCTGTCCAAAAAAATATAACACTCACAAAATAAAAGATGTAGTTTTTACATTTCAAGGAAGTGTAGTGCAGTGGGCGAGGTCACAGGGATGAAATAACTTATGTTTTTCCATCATCTCCTACCTTAAAAAAAACATCAACCACCCCACATAGATTAACTTGATCCCGCCTGTGTCAGATCATCAATTATTTATTTATCTGCTCTTTTCTTCTCTTCTCTCAGATGCAGCCTTTTGGAGTTTGACAGTTCGGGGAGTTTGTTGAGAAACTGGGATGCGAGAGAGGAAGTGGGGAAAAGGTGGATGGAGGCGAGCGAACACGGGTTCCTCCTCCTCCTCCTTCCTCCCCAAAGATGAAATGGAGTTGGAGGGGGTTGATATCCCAGGATGTGAGGCAGCTTCCCCTCCCTGTTCCACAGGGTCTTTGGATTAAAGCAACTGGCAGATCTGCCAATAGCCTCATCAAGTTGGAGGGCTGTGTTCCACTCCCAGACTCAGCCCTTACAAAAAAAACAAAAGTGAAAAGGTTTTCACATGTCAAATGTCTTAAATGCCTTGAAGAAAAAAAAAAAAAAAAAAAAAAATCATGGTTTTAAAAACACGTGAATGTTTAAAAATAAAACAAAAAAACAACAACAACATTACACTTTTTTTTTTTTCAAAGGCTATTTTTATGGTATTTCTTTAGTAACGTAATCAGAGGAGAGCTATCCTAAACTCCCAGATTCAAACAGATTTGCAGATTTACAAACCAAACGTGGAAAAGGAGGTTTTCACATGTAAAATCTTTTAAAATCTAAATATTTTAAAAATTCACATTTTTAAAAACACATGAATGTTTTTGTAAACATTCATAAAACCATTAAGAACATTAAAAACATTAAGAACATCAAAAACATTTAAAAAAATTAAAACATTATTTTTATGGCAATTCTGCTTGATAAGCGTCATCAGGGGACTCAGCCCGTACAAAAAAAAAAAAAAAAAATGTGAAAGAGCTTTTTCACAAGTAAAATGTCTGAAATGCCTTTAAAAAAAAACAAAAAAAAAAAACATCTTATGGCATTTCTGCTTTAGTTCACTATAGAGAGGGACAGGAAGGAGTGGGGGGGAAAGAGAGAAGGGAATGGGTTGCCAGGTTTGAACCCACAACATTGCAGTTACATGGCATGGCTTGGCAGAGGCACCAGGATGCCCTACATATGCTAATTTTAACATGAAATTCTCACATAAAAATTTCACATGGTAGTCATGTGCTTTTTGGACATGTCATGTGAAAAACCTTTTTTTTTAAAGGGAGAGACCTGCTGAGATGCTGACACCTGCAGAGAAAGAAAGACAACAGAAAGCCAGGAGAGGTGAGAGATACACAGAGAGAGAGAAAGAGAGAGAGAGAGAGAGAGAGAGAGAGGGAGAGAGAGAGAGAGAGAGAGAGAGAGAGAGAGAGGAGTGTGTAAGGGCTCATTAGAACGAGACTAAAACATGAACGCTGTCTGGAAGAGCGGGAGGAGGAAAGAGAGAAGGGAAATGACGAGAAAATGAAGGCCGGGGCTAATTAAAAAAAGGCTTAAATTAATTGAGTTTCTGTTTTTAACCGGCATGCGAATATCAACCCACCCCCACCCCCCCACCATCCCACCCCACCCCCAACACACACACGCACGCACACACCCATCCCACTCAACCGCCGACCACTGAATAAGACGCGGGGAGCAAATCAAAGGACGAGAAAAGGCTGATTAAGAGCTTAGAGGGAAACTAGAAGAGGAAGATGAGAGGGATGCCAAGGAGAGAGACGGAGACAGGAGGAGGAAGAGATTCATATTACGAGTACAATAGAGCCGCTGGAGGATGCGTTCGACTTGACGGTTGTTAGGGAAGATGATAGTTCTGGCTCCGTGACCTGCCACACTAGCGGCTTGTCTTGGCCTTTACATGACAAAGATTCCTCAGAGTTGCTTGGAAGATAACAGAAAATAGCGGTGAAGATTAGAAAAGGCTGGTTTGAGAAGCAGGTACTCTCATCCTGCTGCTCCATTGCTTTCCTCCAAATGATGCAAAAAAACAGAAATGCATAAATATGGCTGTGAGCTATTGTTGCCATGACCTTAGCTATGGTTGTTACTGCATGTCTTTGCAGCAGATATACTACATTTAATCTTTCATTGTTGTGCGGTGAGTTTAATTTGGTGCGCAGGCTCTTTAAACCTACAGTCGATGCTGGCCCACTTCTGAACAGCTAAACTACTTATACAAATGTATTCATGTCATTTCTGCGTCGGAAGCAAAGTAATACAGAGACGTTTCTATAAAGCCTCATTAAATCTGCATGACACCCGATCACAAATTCATATTTCCTCCCTGGAATATGCATTTTTCCCTCTCTTTATTTTTGTGACTTGGAAGATATTTCCTCTTTGTTTTCTCGTTGCTACCAGATCTGATTTGGCATAATCAGATTTCTGGGTTAGAAATGCAGACATCATCTGCATATTGAGTAACAGAGCACAACTGGCCTTAAGCTGCGTCTCTGTGATCAAACACTGCTCCTCTGCCGAGATGGTTTTCTTTCATATCGTCTTATTTGACATAATTGTCTTTTCATCTCGTGTAACCGCATGAACTCTGATGTAACTGCAGCTGGAGGATAAACCTGGAGGAGATGTAGAGTTTTTCTGCCTTTCATGAGATGTCAGTTACACGTCGGTTGCAGAATTTGTCTCACTGGGACTTCCTAACCACATGTACTTTTGTTTTAACCTTTATTTATCCAGGGAAAGTCAGCTGAGCTCGCTGAGCTTGCTTCACATTTATGTAGTCCCACACATTCATACTCAGAGCTGCCCAGTACAACCTGAGCAGCTCCAGTGGAGCAGTTGGGGCTTCAGTGTCTTTGTCAAGGGCATCTTGATTGTAGCTGTTTAGGGAGGGGAGAGTGTTACTCATTTTCTTTCCCCTCCCACATTTTCCCAGCTGGTCTGAGGATTCAAAGCGCCAAACTTTCATTTACAAGCCCACACTTGGTTTAAAGGTGTTACCTGTAGCCTTTAAACGATAACGCTGGTGTTTTTTAATGCATTTCATATCGTCAACAAATGCTATGAAAATAACAAAATCAACAATGCGTTTGCTCTACTCCCGTTACTTGCTGACTTCCCACGTTCCATTTTTAGCCTTCAAACTGGAAGTCATTGGCTCCAATTGTAAGCTAAAAACCTTTAAATATAGCTCACAAAGACATAGTTTCTATTTTAAAAATCGCTAACTGTTACCATGAAAACTCAGGCTATTGTAGTTATTACCAAATCAAATTCAAATGGGAACAAATTCTTCATTACGACGGGGACTATTTTCGGTGCTACAGAACTACTTTCCTGAGATGGAAAACGTGTTTACGGTCGGCTTATTAAGTTGTTTGAGGAAAAAGTCAGCCGGCCTGGTGCATCGTGATGATGAAATATGCTGCCAGAGCAACGGCATGGCTCTGTGACATGTTTTTAATAGTTTTTTAATACAATGGAGTTCTATGGCTGCTGGGACATGGCTTTATTGGACGAGACTTGTTGGCAAAACAAAATCATTGCTGATTTTGCTATTTTCATAGGACTTGTTGACGGTAAGCAATGCATTAAGAAACATCTGTAAACAAAGGAGACCATCGGACGAAATTCTGCTATATTGCTTTACAGCACAAAACAGGAACCATTTCACTTTGCCATTAATCCTCAACTCAGCTCCACTATTCTAACTGCATAGTTTCAACTAGCTTGTAATGGCTATTATCTTTCTTCTGGCTCTTCAAAACAAATGGAGTAATACCAGGGAGGGGGAGGCGCACAAGTAGCAACACCCTCTGTTGGGGTTTATGGGAAATGTGGTCTTAATTTTGAGAAACGCAAAATGCTACATGTAGCACCTTTAATGTCACAACATCGGCATTTTGAGAGTATCTTGCTTCCTTAATGTGATGTATTTCAGGATTTTGGGATGGGACAAAACGCTTGGAGGGATCATTCAAAAGTGTCAACCAATGGGATATCAGTTAGGGACCCTAACCCATTTTATTTGATGGGAGAGGTGAAGGGGCAAGATTGTTACAAAATCTGTCATGGTTTCATTGGTCGGAATGTTTATGTACACCTCCTGGTACACAATGAAGTCACCACTAAAGACATAAGATAAAAATTCAAGAAAATTAAATCTTTAGCATTTTTTGGCATAAATTGGCAAATAGGTGTATGGTATGATAGAATAAGCTAAAAAGGCGAAAAAGTCATTTTGCATTGTGCATCAGTGTGACATTAAGCTCTCTCTCTTGCAGTGGGGGTTCATAAGGTAGCATACTTAGCATACACATACAAGCTAAATTAACAGTCAGATAAAAGCTAGATGTCCCCCGCCCTTCTCAGGAGTGCCTCTCCAGAAATGCCACGGTTCCCCAGAATAAGTCCTGGCCCTGCTTTGTCTTAAGTAGGCGTCCTGCCTAGTTATGCACGGCGTCTGTGATGTCTGTGACACTGTAATATATTTGTCTGTCACTCTGTTGCTTTCCCCCTGAGTGGCTTGATGAATGTACTGAGCACAATAATCCCTCACACACTCCCCCGAAACCGCCACCAGAATGAGAAGCAGAGAGAGAGAGTGAGAGAGAGAGAGAGTGAGAGTGAGTGTTGTTATACTTGTATTCTTATGAGGTCTGAATGTCCTCACAAAGACAGTAATAAGAGGAAAATCTTCCAAAGTGAGGACATTTTGCTTCACTTCTACAAGGGGCTAGTTTCGGTTTAGGACTTGGGTTTAGGGTTAAGATTAAAATTAGGATTAGGTTTAGGTAAGGGTTAAGGTTAGTTTAGGGTTACACAATGATTGTAGTCAATGAAAAGTCCTCACAAGTATAGTGAGAAAGTGTGTGTGTGTTGGCGGAGGAGGTGAATAAAAAGATGAAAGACAAATTAGAGCGGTATAGAGAGAATGAAAGAGGCAGCGACACAGCCTTGAGACAAATAATAAGAGTCTGTGCGGAATTATCATTGCTTTAACAGTCAGTGTGTACTGTCGAACCAAACAGTTTGGAGTGTGACTGATGAACCCAGAAGTACACAAAACTACTGACGTTAATGATGAAAGTTTAGAACACACAGAGTTTATATAATGAGGTTTCAAGCTGAAAGAGCTGGTCCCTCTTGGTGAGTTTAAAGTGATAATGAAGGGTCTTGTGGCCAGACGCAATAAGGAGCTGTCTTTGCTTTGTTTA
Organism: Centroberyx gerrardi; assembly: GCF_048128805.1. Lineage (NCBI taxonomy): Eukaryota > Metazoa > Chordata > Actinopteri > Beryciformes > Berycidae > Centroberyx > Centroberyx gerrardi. The sequence continues at coordinate 4,607,972 of NC_136003.1, read as the reverse complement.
CTTCAACAATTAAATAGGTTTTGACCCTGTGAACCCACTGGTTTGATATTAGTCTAGTGGATTTTGGAGAGCAGAGAACAGAGGATTTTGCTGTATTTTCTTTTTATATGATTTTGATTGTGGCTTCCAATTTTATACAGTGCTTTATCGTGCTCCTTTTATATGATTTTGATTGTATTCTGACTTTGTACATGTTGTTTGTTGTTTGTCTTGATGCTACTTTTTTGGCCAATAAAGTTTTGTACTATTTGTATAGCACCTTTCTTAACAGTGCCTCACAAAACAAGTACAAAATACAGCAGTAAACACAAAGAAGGATCAGAAAACATGATAACAATAAAAGTTAAATATAAGGAAAAGACATTAAAAAGGACATAAAATCAACAGTAAAACCAAATCATGACTTCAGGCTTTGACGAAGGATTTTTTTTATAAAAGGTTTTAAGAAGGGATTTAAAAGATGTGACATCTGGCAGGTCGTTCCACAGCCTGGTGACCCTGAGGGCAAAAACCTGATCACCCTTAGTCACCAGCCAGGAGAGAGCTCTGACTAATACCAGAGTAAAGTACATTACAATAGTCCAGGCGAGGGAAAATAATAGCATGTACAACTCTATTTAAGTCATCAAAAGTCAAAAATGACCTAATGTTTGAGATCTTCTTGAGTTGGAAGAAACAAGACTGAAAAACCATCTTAACTTGAGGTCAGCATAAAAAAAAACACCCCTAGATTTCTAGCAGCCTGCTAAAAATTATCTGATAGGCTACTGAGTTTGGTTTGTCATAAAGCAGGCTAGTGGACCAAATAGGAAGATTTCAGATTTATCCTCGTTTCATTTTAGAACATTTTGTGACATCTGGCATTTAATATCTGCAAGGCAGGCGTGGTGAAGCCTGACACCTAATGGTGAAAAGTAGGGTACTGAACTGGCCATCTGCTATTGGCTGGTCTTTGTGCCAGGTGATGTCACCACCTGTTGTACTCTATAGAAAGTGACATCACCTGGCTCAAAGACCAGCCAATAGAAGAAGGCCAGTTCAGTATGCTACTTTTCACCATTAGGTGTCAGGCTTCACCACAGATTTGGGTGGAGTTTAGTTACTCTTTAAGGTAAGCTACACTACTAGAATTGGTGGATTAGTGTGTCATCTGCATAACAGCGATAAAGAACGTCATGTTTGCGAATAACATTACCCAAAGGGAGCATGTATATTGAGAACAGAAGAGGGCCAAGGATTGACCCTTGACGAACACCACAAGTAAACTGAGCTATAGAGGATGAGGCATTTCCTACAACAGAACAAGTTCTATTAGAAGGGTAGGAACATAAGATCAAGAGCGGAGCCCTTTAGGCCAACCATTGTAATAGAACGGTGTGGTCAACGGTATCAAAAGCAGCACTCAAGCACTGGGGGGCAGATCATTGCAGATAAAAGACTTATTAGAGAGGGACCTCACATTGAGTTGGCCAAAATTGTAAGGGGCTAAAGACAAGGCAGTGGGTTGAGGAGCAGGCACACAATGAATATAATGTAAATTTCTCCTGTTGACAGCAGAGGGTCTAAACAATGAGCGCTGGCAATTTCAGCCACTAACAATATGTGTGAGGGGGCCTTCAGTAGCTAAACATGCTGAAGTATCAATATTGAGGACAGCAGGGATAGTCACAAGCTTTACTGCCTTGAAAGTAGGCACAGGGAGTGACGCGGGCTGACAGTGAACAGTAATGAGGCTATTTGGGTTAACAGTGCGAGCATGACTATTTCTATGTGAGCAGGTTATGACAATTGAAGGGATATGGTAGGAAACGGGAGTTATCTAGCAGATGAACTACCTGAAGCTGACGAGATGATGTGCCATTTCCCACACGACACAACTGTCAGGAGTTAATATTTGAAAAAAAACTGTCAGGAGTTAATATTTGAAAAAAAAACTGTCAGGAGTTAATATTTGAAAAAAAACTTTTGAAAAGATAACCTTTTGAAAAAAGACATTCTTAATCTTAATGTTTAAATAGAAATAAAAAAAAAAAAACCTACTCTCACTACACAACAGAAAGGTAAAAGATCTAATGCTGGTGAGTCCAGCTTTCTCTGGACAGAGCGCTCACTCGCTTTCTTGAATTTTGCTCATAAACTTCGATTTGTCCCTATGGGCGGTGAAGTGTCCATACTTGACACAAGAATTTGTTTTGGACAAACAGAGTGAATCTACTGCGTCTCAGTTAGTGGGGACGGGACGCTCTTCTCTATTACAGCCCCACTTTGTGATTTAGGCTGATAAGACAGGTATATTTTTACATGCGAATCTTGCCTACTGCAGCTTTAAAAGGCACTTCGACGCGCCGTATGAAGGCTTCCCTACTTTCCATCCTCATCCTCTAATCCAGCCACTGAGAGCTCATTTCCAGCGCTGTGCTACCTTGCGAACTTCCATCCCCATGTTCTCATTTTTTTTGCCCCATCTCTCCATCCGTCTCTGTCGGTATCCGTGGTTACCTGACGGTCTCCGGGGGGGAGGAGGGAAGGGGGCAGGCGGAGTAAACAGCGTATCCCCCGGCAACCCATTAGCCAACCAGCCCCCCCCTCCCGGTCCGTCTTTATTTAGGTTCATATTAATTAGTGGGATGAGTTGTGTGCAGGGAGGAAAAGCACAACTAACCTCCTTTTCTCGTCCCTCCTCAAGTTGTTCCTATCCTGAAACTCCCCCATCTATCTATCTTACTCACCTCTCTCTCGCTTTCTGTTTCTCCGTTGGCCAGCATTGCATTCGTCACTCCACTTACTTTTTTCTAATCACTCGCTTATTTTGATTAAATGAATCCAGTGATGTACTGTTAAATACAAAGGTGGTTAAACTATGAACCCCAGTTGGTGATCATCATAAGGAAAACAACCACCAATATAAACAAAAATATATTTTCAGAAAAGCATTGAATCAGGCATTTTTCCTAATAACACTATCTTCATATAGTTGGCATCACTTTGATACTACTTTCTACTGTATATACTATGAACTAAAGACTTAAAAAGGTGGATAAAATCTATTCCAGCAAATAATAAGGTGGGTAAACTGGGTTTTATGTGGGTTTGCCCTCCATTACATCCATGAGTGAATCCTGCAGATGTGCTGATTTCTCAAAAAAGAAGAGAGCAAAGGCTTTTGAAATGTTTCAAATACCAAGAGAGTTCATAGACTTTCTTTTCTGCTCTGTGTCAGTATACTGGAACAAACTGAACTATGGGAAATTCAAAGATTTATTTCAGAGTGGTAAAGTGACTATTTTGAAATTGTGGGAAATTCAAAAAGACGTTTTGTATGGCTGGCTTTTTTTAGACTCTGCGAGATTTGAACATATACAATGGGATTAAAGATGAGTGAAATGTTGAAGTGTATATTGTGATATTTTCTAAGTTTAGAAGTGGGATTAGGTTTAGGTCAGGGGAAGGGTTAAGGTTAGCTTAGGATCTGGACTTGGGTTTAAGGAGATACAGAAGGAGCGAAAGAGAAAGTGAGAAGAAAAAATAGAGAGAGGAAACGGAGGTGGAGATAGAGACAGAGGAATGGAGGGATGGAGAGAGGGAGTAGCAGTGGAGAGAGAAGGGAGGCTGGCTGCTCTAGCTGCTGTTTCATTAACTGCCAGTCGACAGCACATACATCAAGCTCCCACAATGCTTAGGGAGCGCCGCCGTAACCTGCCGTGATCCACCCGCAAGAAGACCGGCCAGTGATGGATTGTGGGACATGTACCTGTGTGTGTGTGAGAGCACACTCACACACACACACACACACACACACACACATATACACACACATACACACACACACAATTGCACACACTCTTAGCATTTCACCCAAATTGAATCCCATTGTATATGATCAAGTCTAGAAGAACCTAAAAATATCCAGCTGCGCAGAACGTCTTTTTGAATTTTCCACAATTTCAGAATACTTACTTTACTTTATGGAATACATCTTTGAATTTTTGCCCAGTTCAGTTTGCTCCACTATACCACTTATTGCATTGAATAGACTACTGCTCATAGATTAGATTAGATGATACTTAGTAGTAATAGGATACATAAACATACTCAACCTACAATTCCAACACTTAAACATATTAAGGAGAAATGTATGAATGAAAATGTGTAAAAAGCTTTAATCCTTTCAGTACACCATGTTAAACTAGTAGTCTATTCATTCTCAACAGAGCTTCATTATGATAACATTTATAGGTGTGTGCGTTATGATTAACCTTTTTTCTAAAAGCATTATTGTTATTCTCATGAGAGTTTTACACGTCACCAATTACGGCTCACAATATATAACGCTCGCTGCTGCGTATCGACACAACGGCTGCTTTGGCGCTGTTGGATGGCGTTGCCAATGTAAGAGGCCCATGATGGTTAAATGGTCTGTCCACATCCATTTATGGTAAATTGTGGGTGTGGGCATGAGGCATTCATGATGATTGAGATTCATAAAAAGAACAATGCGTGAACACCATCACTGTGGATGCATGCTTCCAATTTTGTGCATAAGCAAAATTACAACATATACATAATGGCAGCATGTATAATAGCCAAGTAGACATCAGACAACAGCCACGTACATCTGCCTATATGAGATTATTTGAACTAGTTGAGGTGCGCTTGATTTATGTTGCCAGGTTGCCAACAACCACAAAAGAGGATGCGTTACCTTTAAGATACATCGGCGCATCTCACATTCCAAAATGTATTTAAATCCCGTTTCACCAAAGCCTGGCATATATTTCTAAGTACCTTGTAAATATCATGCATATAATCTTTCCACATCCTGCCTATGTGAGTGCATAGAGGCTGGTGGTGGTGGTGGTGGGGGTTGGGGCGAGGGGGGGGGGGTACCGTTGGACAGCAAGAGGTCTGTCTGCATAGTAATTGGTTGGGTAGGCGGCCGTACTGTTTTAATGCATAAATATATCAAGCATTGAAATTACAATTTAATGGTGTGTGGAATTAGAGAAGGAAGCTCTCGCTCTCTCTCTCACCCACTCTCACTTTTTCACTCTCTCACTTTGTTACCCATTCAACCCCTCCATCACCTGCTTTCACTCTGTCTTTCTCTCTCCCACTTTTAGTTTCTTTTTCTTTTCTTTTTTTTTTTTATAATTCTCCACTTTTTTTTTTCATTCTGCACAAATCTCACATCTTTCTGTCTTCTGTCTGAGTTCTGCTGCTACTGATACTACTGCTGCTACTTGACATGCTGTTAATGCTGGATTCCAAACTTTTTATACGTTTTCATTCATAGATTTCTAATTAATATGTAAGTGTTGTGTATGCTTATATAACATTTGCTCTATTCTTATTCATATTTTAAAGGGAAAACCCATCTTAAAACACTTTAACACTTAAAAACAGCTATTGGTGATGTACCTTGCATTTCTGGGTCCATTGTGTTGTTTGGTGCTGTATTTTTCTTATTCCATTGAATAACTGCCCAAACGTAGATGACATGACATCACGTTGAGATATTTCTAGCGCAGCTACAATGGAGTTTGATAGCAGAAAAATTTTCAGCTATATAAAACATCAAAGGTTTTAGTGTCAGCGCCTCAGAATCAAAGAGCGAGGGCTTCTTTCTCGATCCATCATTTTGCACCAACATTCAACAATCATACAGGGAGAAATCCATTGTAGAAGAGGAAGAAATACCAATTTATCCACCAACAGAATCATACATACACACAATATTTACAGATATACCTCAACAGAACAATATGAATCAAAAACATGAAAAAAAAAAGGATATTTCTGTTAACGTAGCTCCTATATGTGGATTGAAGACGCATTGCATTTATGAGGCCAAATGCATCTCTGACCACGTCCAGAGGTGGTTTGAATGATTGGATCTTCAGTGCGTCTTGAGTGCATTTACACCTGGGTTTTATGCATTTTTGCGCTATCCGATCACAATCTAGTCACCCAGGACACATGTTAATGTTGGGCATAAAGGATAAAGGGGGCCTTAAGGCCAAATTACACTTCTGTGTCGAAATATCGCCGTAGCTACAATGTAGGTGTTGGCGTAGGCAGTGCGAGCATTTATGGTCCTGCGTTGGTGATTCTGCACGTAGACCACAAAAACGCTAGATGGCAGTGTCATGCTTGTTAACATGGAAGTAATAACAGCGGAAGTAGTAGAGTTTACATTCTCTGAAAACTCATGTTCTGGGATATTTCATGAATTCAGCGACATCTGGTAGTCTTTATAGTTCAGAGATGAGGTGTCGTACAAATGAACATATTTGAACCTCTTCAGCTCGTCTCTCTTCAATCTGCTCCATTGTTTTCGCTATCAGCGGACATCAACCGGATACAGGTAGGAGGAAATACGAAGCAGGCCAATCACAGTTCTTGCGGTCTTGTGTCGCCCTATGTGCAGTTACAGTTTTGGAGAGGAGCATGTAAGCTAAGGCAGCAGCCTCTGCGAGCTACGCTGGCACCGCAAAGACCGGCGGTACTTTGACGCAGAAGTATAAATTACCCATAAGTCAAAAATTTGACAAATACACAAAATCTGCAGTAATATCAATTGTCTGGCTCTCTTCAGCTTTCTTACATGCTTGGAAGGCTTAGATTCTATCACTTCATCTCATACATTTATTCTGTGTGAGAGATAGAGAGACATATAGAGTTTGTCTGTTAGTTTGAGGTGCTTGCAATTTTGAAAGCCTCAGCCTGCGGTGTTGAGGGAAGAACGTAGCCTGAATGTCTCCATAGAGACTTTGCAATTGTGTCACAATTCTCCTATCAACCAAGTCTGGCACCATCATGGAGGTCCATTGGAGAATTGGCTGTCCACAAATAATTTTTTAAGAGTCAGGCTAGAAAAAGAGAGCTAGCTGAAAAAGCTTGTGTGGCTGTAGATCCATTCAGTAACGTTCTCAGTAAAAGTGAATAGTGTGATAAGGTGGATTTGTTTCCAAATGTAGGTTACTGTGACACAGTAAACTGTCTTGTCTTCAGCTCTAGTCTCTACTCCAAAACACTCTGAGTTGTAGCTTGAGAAGAGTCAGCTCAGTTAACCTGAACAAACTGTTAGCTAGCTAACTAGCCAGCAGGCTCATTTAGCAAAGCAACAAATGTTAATGTTAAGATGTGGCTACTAGCCATATAGTGTTAACTATTGTGCAAATCATACGGGTTTACAGCAAGACAGTGATGATTACCGGACCAGATGGTTAGCTAGCTAACAAGCTGACATTACACAAAATCAATGAAATCAGTGAGGAAATGATCAGTTCCCTGTCAAAACAGTACAGAAATGAACCATGTTTATTAAATTCTGTTGGCCAAGTTATACATTTGGAAACACAATCAACTGTTCACAGCCACCGTTGCCCAAGAGCTGAGGACCTCCAACATGGCCACCAGAGGGTGCATTGCATCACCTGCAAATCCTCCATTGGATTTCTGTTGAATCTTTAGCATTTTACTCCCAGCTGTTAAGTTGACCTTTCGTGTGGTTTTTAGCTGCTGTGATGCTTTGTAAAATGCCAGCTTTCCCCTGGTGAATATGTATTGACAGGGTGTTAATGCACTCACACACACATATACACACATACTGTACACATTCAAGCACACACACAAAAACACTTTCTCTCTGAAACTTTCTGGCATTACCTATGGTATGGCCTCACAAAACTACACGCACACACACACTGTTTGGTTTATAGAATAATTTATGTCTTGCTACCTGTCATGTTCTGACTATGCACTGTGGTCTGTTTGACAAGTTTCCTTTTCTCCACCATATTCATTTTTCTCCCACTCATGCACAACTAATTGCTTGTTGTAAAGCGTCACTCAGGCTGATGAGGGGTGTGTATGGGTGTGTGTTTATGTGTATGTGAGTGTGTATGTGTACACCATGTGGCTGTGCATTGGTATCTCAGCATTTCCTTGTCTTCTTAAGTTTGCCCATCCATTTGTGTTCACTCTTCCTGTAAAGTGAGAGTTTGTGTGTGTGTTTGGGTGCGTATGTTTATATACTTGCGTGTTTGTGTGAGTGTGTGTGTGACAGAGATTGAGAGTGCATGTATGTGTTTGTGTGTGTCTGTAGGTGTGTGTGTGTCTGTGTTGTAGTCTGATGCTACTGAGAACAGCAAATACAAATTGATTCTCATCTCCATATCTTTGTTGCATCTGGATGTATGTGTGTGTGTATATGTATGTGTGAAGCCTCTCTGTTTCTCAGGCACCCCGGGGCCCCTGTAGCCCTCAGGTCCCTCCATAGGCAGTCATTGATCAAGGTGTCATCCTCCCTCACGTTTAACATGAAAGCTATTTACGTTTCGGAGGCCGGCTCCGTCCCCCTGCAGCCATTAAAAACCAATCACAACAAAGCTGTACGACTCCTATTGATCCCCAATCTGCAGCTCTTCTGAGAGAGAGGGCCACGGTATCTCTGAAGGATTCTAACATGTTTTAATTTACATGTGCCCGGCTCATTGTAGTTATATTATATTATTATTAATTATATTCTTATTCTGTGCAGATGGTTCCTCCATCTAGTCATGCACCTACAAATAATCTGCACATCAGTAAACTAGTGAATATATCTGAAAGTGAATATATCTGAAAAGGTGTATAGTTATCTCAACACACATCTGCATGCCTAGTCACTTTTGTACATAGATGTCTGGCCTCCTGTAGAGCTGTTAACGTGAATATGATATGCTGTGATCTTTCTAATCTAACCAAATGTAGAGAACTAGCTGTTGTTTCAGTAGCTACCTTGCCAAGGCACTGGTTGTAAATAAAGTTTATCCTCCTGTTTGGTCAAAAAATGTGGGTAAGTGATTATTTTTGCTCCATCACAGAAACAATGGGTGGTGTCAATTATGTCACTGTTATCAAAACCAAACTTTGCCAAGTGGGCAAGGATTTAGCTTGGCATTTTCCTGGAGACTTCAAGAAGATGAGAGCTGGAGGTCTGACCTGGGCTCAGATCATACCTACAGTTTGTTTTCTTTGGTCTGAACTATAGTTGAAAATTTTACTTTGTTGCATTTTTGTATTTGGTTCAATTACGCTCACACTGCCCAATGACAAATGAATCAGGACTTGTAAACAAAAGTCACATGGACTCACAAGTAGCTTGTTTATTGGACAGAGTTTTGGTAAACTGTCATCTTGCCAGGTTAGAGATTTTGGCAGCAGGGGAGTCAAAAAAGTTTACCCTCTCTAGTGTTCATACCAGTTAAGAACACATGAAGAAATAGCTGAGCATCAGTATAGGCTGCAGTTTGCCTTTACTACATTTTGTTACGCTAGGCCTTCCAAGCTATCAGATGTCAACATCCATCTCCTTACACTCTGTGTTTTGTGGCCCTTTCCTGTAGTTGGTTCAGAGTAAGTTCACACTCCTAGAAAACCACACATTAGTTCTCTTGTTAGAGGATTGAGACTCACATTTTCAGGTTTCTCGGTGCGGTTATTTGGTGTCACCTGAGTTCAAATGGCATCGTTCTCACCAGGCCAAATGAAGTGAACTAATGAAGGAAAAGTGAAAGAGTTCAATTGAACTGGTCCAAACATGCTTGGTGGGAACGCACCCTAAGAGACAGAAGTATATTGATGGAAGGTTGGCTGTGAGAGCATTGACATTTGTGTGTGTGTGTGTGTGTGTGTGACAGGTGCGTTGATTGATTAGGCTATTGATTGATTAATAACTTAATGAAACACTTGTCTCCTGTGACACAACACGCATCTAGTTGTCTCAAGACAAATAATGGGACTATAGTGCGTGTGTGTGTGTGTGTGTGTGTGATCTTACTGGAGCACTCAGCACTCCTACAGCATCTAAACATAGCCAACTATTTCATCCAAACCATTTTTCCAGATTTGTATTCCTCCCCTTTACAAAGTCCGTAGTCTGTTCGTTATGTGTGCGTTGTGCATGTGTGTGTTGGTGGGTATGGTGTGTGTGTGTGTTTGTTGATGCTAACAGCGAGTGCTGGAAAGCATCCACATTGGCTAAGATACTGAAATGCCACTGGACTGGCGGCTCGCTGTCAATGTGCTGGAGATGAACAGGCTTTCGTGGTGCCATGGAGGTGGGGTGGGGGGTGGGGCGTGTGTGTGTGTGTGTGTGTGTGTGTGTGTGTGTGGGGGGGGTTAAGAGAGGGAGGTAGAGAGAAATAGAGAGGGTTATGAAAATGAGAGTGAGAGTATTTGATTCCATTCGATTGCGTGTTGGACAGAAAAAGTGGCGATTGAGATTGGTCAATATCAATTGGTCATAATTAATGAAAGCATCGCCATATTAGTTTGGGTTGGGTGTATGTTACATATGTTACTCCAAACATGTAATATTTGCTTATAGATTTGTATAACGCCTTCCCCAATCCACACACACTTTTTTTTTTTTTTCCATTTATCCTTGTGTAATCTCATTGAGATCCATATCTCTTTTTCAAGAGAGACCCGAGGAGAAAAACATTCAGCAAAATGACAAAGACAAATACACAATACAATTCAGTCAAACGGTCAGCAACATACAAGGACATTATCATTATAAAAAGCAGTTACAAACATGGTAGAAAATGTCTCATGTCAAATACAGACATGCATGTGGATTGTACATTTGTTTTTCTATTTTATAAAGAGACATGTGCTTTCTTTCAGTACAAAAATCTAATTTTTAGCCCCCGTTTTGGGGTAAAGTGTTTCACATGGGTCCTGAATGGTAACATATTTTCCAGGTAGCCTACCACTATGAAACCCAACTAAATACACGTGTAATAGTCCGTGCCATCCAAAATACTCACCAGAAGTTAACCTCTCAGTCCTGAAAAATAAGAGCCTGTAAGCAAAGACGGCACTCCCTTCTGTCTCTCTCTCTCTCTCTCTCTCTATCTCTCTCTCTCTCATCATTTCTCACCCCCTCTCCCGTTCTGCTTTTATGAGCTTGAACGATCAATAAAGGATTGTGCGAGGAGGCAGAGCGCCTCACGTCCCCATTTGGGAAGATAATTTGCGTCAGAAAATGGCAGCCGCCGCACAATGGTATATTGATGTATTAAAGAAAAGAACCGGATGGCATGCATTAGAGGGGAGAAAGACAGAAACAGAGAGAGAGAGAAAATGAGTGATAAAAAGTGAGAACGAGAGAGAGATCTGCAATGGGGTAGGAGGAGGGATATAAAAATAAAAAGAAAGACGTGACAAATGTGAGCTGGAGAAAGAAATGCGTTTCTTTATCTGGAAACTAGTAGCCTACATAAACAATCCTAGCAGTAAGTGCTATACTAACCATAATGTATGGTGTAGAGGCTTTGCAATTCCACTGGAGAATTAGATGGGCACAAATAATATCTAAATAAGAGCAAGGCTAGAAACAGAGAGCTAGCTGATGCAACTTGTTGTGGTGTGGCTGTAGATCCATTCAGTAACGTTCTCAGTAAAAGTGAATAGTGTGATAAGGTGGATTTGTTTCCAAATGTAGGTTACTGTGACACAGTAAACTGTCTTGTCTTTAGTCCTAGTCTCTACTCCAAAACACTCTGAGTTGTAGCTTGAGAAGAGTCAGCTCAGTTGACCTGAACAAACTGTTAGCTAGCTAACTAGCCAGCAAAGACACTGATGTTAATGTGAACATGCTAACGCTAGCTGCTACTAGATACGTTAGCTAGTGCGCAAAGCAGAAAGCAGAAATTAGCACGGTGCAGTGGCAAAAGTAATATGATTCAGCGGGCAATAGCAAATAGAATTTAAGCACACAGCTCAAATATAAAAAAATAAGCACTAAAAATAGTTTAAAATAATTTAACAAAACAAAGCCATGGTCTATAAATAATTATGGGATTATGTAATCATGCTGCTGACAATTTCAACACATTAAGTAGACTGAAGTGGTATAACATTTGTGTTCTTTCTCACAAATGTTTTGTGGTCTCAAGAAGAATAGACTATACTAGTTATATTGAATAAACATGAACAATATGATACTTGTCATTGATACAGTGGTGTGTCGTCACACTGAGACTGTGAAAAGATTTTCTGTTCACAAAGTCAGCCTCATGTTTCCCAGGACTGAGCTGATGGGAATATGTGTGCATCAATCAGTCGCAGGAATCCTATAAAAGAATTTCAGGGCACTCAATATGCAACGATAAATTTCATTCATTATTGATAACTATACTGAAATAATGTAAGCTATCTGCTATTTGTTAGAAGCCGTCTTTTATAGAGTGGGCAAATGACCTGGAAACGCTACAAACATGTATTATATGTGATATAATAAATCATCAGGAAAGTAAAGTGGTTCTGCTGGTCTCTAAACACTGTTGCCCTTCTTACTGTCTGTTAATTCAATAGTATTCCCCTGTACAGTTCTTTTTTGAATGCAGTGTTTTTGTTCATACATGGTTTTGGAGATGGAATTATATATCTTACTATATATCCCTATCTTTAGAGCTTTCACATGATACACTATGAATTTCTGTCATCTAACAAGTGAAATTATCTTCATCATGCTTTTTATTTGAAGATTTCTTTTTGTTTTCTTGTTTCAAGTGTTATTTCTTATTGAAGCCAGCAATATTATCTGCTACTGCAGGGAGATAATTTGACTTACTACCTCTTGAAACGAGGTTGCTAAATCTGAATAAGAGATGACATTACTTACTTGACATTTTTGGATTGTGTGAGAACATAACCATCAGCCAGAAAATTTGACCTCTTCAGTTTCTTAACCAAGTAGAGAGCACAAAAAGGGGGAAAAGATGAGGTCTTCCAAAAAAAAAAAAATAAAGATGAAGGAAAAGATGATTTCACGACAAATTTAAAAAGATTGTCTCTGTAGCTGACACTCAAACGATATTTGTCGGCTTGCTTCTCTGGTTAAAACGCTGCCAGTCCAGACTATCGGTGGATCAATAGGCATCTGATGAGATTAGAAGTGGGTTGTGGTGGTGGCGGTTGGGGGGGGGGGGGTACTCAGTACTATGGCTGAGAAGCTGCATCCATTAGTCTTCTGACCTCACCGATAATTCCTGGAAACTCCATTCGTCATGGCCGCTGTCTCACTCTCACTCACTCACTCACTGGTCTGCTCCTGCATTATCTCACTGACTCGCTCACTCTCTTGTTGTCAAAAATTTGGTGACCTTTTTTTTTTTTTTTTTTTTACCTATAAAATGTTCTTACATAGCGCTTTAAACACAAAACACCTTTTTTACAAAGAGCTTTGCAAGGTGTAAAGAAGAGATGACATTATAGAAAACAATCTAAACTGCATTTTTTCATATTCATAAACAGGGTTTTACCGCTTGCTCTATTTCGCCACCACCGCCCGCTTCTGATCATTTGCATGTTCTGTAAGCGGTTCAGTATAATAACAACTTATGATCTACATTAAAAGAAACGTTTCATCAATAAACAAAATATCTCTAAAAGCTATGTTTTGGCAGTGTGTTTCAGTCCCATCCTTGGAAACAGGTGTTAGTGGTAAAATTTTGCACTTAATAAAATTTGCAATCTTCTCTTAATAGAGTTCTGCTGGTGAGAACTTCAGCTTTCTTTGCCTTTCTGACATATGTCGTTTGTGATCCATTGTGCATTTTCATATTTAATATGCAATACTTCAATTACATATTGATTTTCATTGGCTTTCACCTGGGTCACCATGGACAATAACGCCATAGTAAAGTGTCACGGTAACTTTTGTACGGTTTTGTGAATATGGGCCTAAGCATTTACTTCAGCCGGGGACAGAAGAGGATTATCGGGCCAGTTTGCACCAGATTTGCCCATGCTGACACCTGGAGGGGAAATCCCGATCGGAGGCTTGGTCAGGACCGATGCTCACCAAAGATCATCTGGTTGTGGGTATACAGATTCAATCTTAAAGCTAAAATATGCAACTTTTCTCCTTGAGACAGTATTGTTAGTCCTGCCCTCCTCCCCCTCAGTTGGTCAAGCTCCTACCCCAACACTTGTCATTCATCTTGATGAGCTGTCATCTAGCCATCTAGGTCAGCGGCATCCATAAAGCCTCCGCAGGTGTTGAAGAAGCAGACGGTGAACACAGCCAATCTGCAATAAAAAATAAGCAATGCTGATTGCTTTGTGCAGTATGAAAAACAGCTTCCACAGAGCAATAAACATAAACGCTTTGGTTTTGTCAAAGTTTTTGTTTCATCATTACTTCATTGTACCTGAGTTCAGTGTTTTCATATCAGTGCTGCATTACAGTACGCTCTGCTTTTATTGTCAGTCACCTGACACCCACAGGAAGAAATGGAAGTCTTCACCAGGACATAATCACTCAACATGCTGCCTTACAAACTTGTCACATCCATGGCAAGCATTGCACGACTGATCTGGTCGCCACATCATTTCTACTGACCTTTTAGCTCTTTTTAAGAACAAGGAAGCAGAGGTATGGCAGGACAGCATGTCAGAGCCCCAGTGTGGGTAACAGCCTGATGTCGGACAGTGAGAACATTCTCTGATCTTTGTCAAGTTGTATACCCTTGTGGACTGATGTTAGACGGATGCTTCTTGACAAAGCAACTTTAATCTTGGGACTCTTTTGGAGTAAAGCTTAAGCAAAAACCTGGACACTATTGCTCAGTGGTAAACAGCCCAATCTCACACCCTCTGCTCTGATTTTGCTTCCGCTGCCAGAGCATCTGTCTGCCTAATCCTGACCGGGAAAGATACCCTGACTGAACAGTTTAATTACTACCTCCATCCGTTCCCTGTTCATTTAGTAAGTGGCTTATTGAGCAGTAGATCTGAAACTCTGTTGGCATTTTAAACTCATTTCATCTACTTTGGTAAATTTACCTTATGCGAGGCCCTCCGTCCCACAATACAATCACTTCCCAACACTGTGTATTTGTGTTTCCTGGAAGAGGTCTAGCTGTGGCATCACCTCTGTCCCACGGTGCTTAGTGGATGAGGCTCTAAGTGCTTTCCCAGACCTTTTAGACCAGCCCATGAATTCAACGCCATGTCAGACGGCATCCCTGTCACTTCCCAGGGCTGCTGGCCTCGGAGACTTTTGGGAGCCCCGTCCAAAGCAATTCTGCCTCCTTTAGCCGTCCTTTGTATTTTCTTCTCTGTTGGTTTGTTGATTGCTCACTCTCTGTCTGTCTCTCTTTGCCTATTTCTCACGCTTTCTCTCTCTGCCCGTCTCTGTCTTTCTGACTCAGTCTATCTGTCATACTGGTAGGTTTTTTGTGGTTCTCCCTCACCTTAAGTAGACCACATCTGACTGTTTGCATGCCGTGGCTGCTCACCTGAAATAATAAGATCAGTAAAAGTAGGCTGTCTGATCAAATCATATCGATCCACAAATTTTCAGTCTTTCACTTGAATGGTCCGTTTTTGTTAGGGAGCATATCCACATGCTCAGGTGAGTATGTTAACGAAGAGGCCCGCAGCAGAATAAACCCACTCAGCAGGCACTGAGGTAGCAGGCAGCAGAGGTAACGCCAGGCCAACTGACTTTAGCTTTAGCTTCTCTCATCTAGCATTAGTGCTGGTCAAAAAAGAACGAACAAATCATTTTGAACGAATCATTCTCGAGCTCAAAACGTACAAGTCTAGTGGTACATACTGGTTTCTCCCACTTTGAGTTTCCATCAAAGCTCATTAAATGATTGAATGATCGCCATGTACCTTAACAAACAAAGACATTGCACTTTCAAATCCGCTCTTTGGGGAAGTAGTTTGATGAGCGAGCCTTGTTGAGGATGCTGCCCGGAAGTTATAGACCAGATAGCTCAATCAAAGAAAAAGCTCTAAAACCCCCAAAATTCGAAAGTTCGATGCATATAGATGTACTGACTCGAAATGAACGAATCAACAAAAAGACTTGAACTTCCCAGCACTATCTAGCATCTAACACAAGCGTATCCTCTAACGGGGAGACAGGGCTTGTTTCTGAAGCGCTCCAGTTCATCTTCACCATGATCCTCTCCCAAGAGACACATTTTTTATCATGTTTATCATGAATATAACCATAACTTTTCATTGAAAGTTACATAAATCTAACTTTCAAATATGAACATATATTTTATATACTGTATGTAGCAAATGACATGCCTAATAGGCACTGATTTTAGTTTAAACGACTAGTGTATTTTGATGTCAACTAGCATGACACTTGAAAAACTTGAGAAAACAAAACAAACAAAACTCAAATCCTTAACTGTTGGCTATTGCCGCATTCACATCATAATGGAAGAAGCAAAAGAATGGGATAACGTTGCTGCAACTTGAAAGGTGTTTAATTTTTAAACACCCACATCCAAAATAATTTTTATTTATGAATTTAAAACCATAAATGAACTGCAGCACACATTACAAACAAAATTATTTTTTGGTTTCATGAGTGCTGATTCGTCAGATTTTTCTTCACCAAACACTGTTGGGAAAAAAATCCTCAAAATGGCTTGTTGACACCAAGAGGCACCACAAATGCCTTGAAAATGCTTTATTCATATAGGCAAGGCAAGGCAAGGCAAACTTTATTTATATAGCACATTTCATACACAAGGCAAATACAATGTGCTTCACATAAAACAGAAAAAATACATAAAATGACATTAAAAACGAAAGAAAGAAAGACATTGAGCAGTCACTCTCACACTGGTGACACCTCTGGTCAGCCAGTATAACTTCTCTGAGAGTGACTCCCTCAGTTTTTCCTCTCAAAAGGGGCGGACCGTAAAGCTCAGAAAGATGATGCAACTTCCCTTCCCTTATTCATATGAAGCTTATCGTATGGCACAACATCAAGGCGCGCACACACACACGCACGCTCATAAAGAAACATGTTAATAGATAGACCTTCTCACACCCTGCTATCAAGTTGGAGGAGGCAAATGGAGAGGCGTTATGCCCTTCTCCCCCCAGTTAACCTTACAATCCCCCTCTGACACACACACACACACACACACCACACATGCACACACAGATCTAAAGAAACAGTGTTTAAAAAGACTCAATTTCCTGATAAAGGTCAGGAATGCAGATGGCTCATGGGTCTCTAATTACTGTCCCGCCTTCAACAGACTAGATCCCACACTCGATTAGATATACGTATTAAAGGCAGTCGCCTTAACAGAACGTCTCGGAGGGCAAATGTCACAGCATATTTTTTTTTTTTTGCCATTTTTTTCTTCAAAAGCCCTTTGAAACATTCAAAGCACCCACACACGCATGTTTATTTGCATGTGATGTGCAGTCAGTGGCACTACAATGATGGCACCACTATGTTGATATTTACCAAGGTGAGCTACCTGTTAGTCTTTCAACTATAACCCTATTCTGACGGGATTAGTTTTACAGGGGGAGGTGGGGTAATGTAATCCGTGGTGTAAATTACCCGCAACGTCCTGGGTTCGAATCCGGCCTGGGACCTTTGTCATATGTCTCTCCTGTCTGTCTTCACTTATATCTATCTAATCTACCTACCTACCTACCTACCTACCTATCTAATAAAGGCAAAAAATGCCCCCCCAAAAAGAAAAAAAAAGAAAAAAAACCCCGAAAAAAATAGACCCATCCGAATTGACAACCCTGAGATTGTTATTATTAGTATTATTTCCACAAGCCAAAGTTTTTCCGGACTTTGTCATTTTTCTATGACAAACAACAATTAAGATGTTGAGATCAGACCCAAAGCCTTAACTCTATGTGTGTTCAATGTCATACAGACTGTATTCATGACGTGTGTATGCATGCCTGTGCCCTGTGCCATTCATTCCATACAATACTCACCTCGCCTTTCCCACACAGGCACTCCTTTAACATGATTGGTTCATATCTTTTCACGGTAACCCTTCATTTTACAGATCCCTAACAACGTATGAACTATTCCTATTTAATTTAGACGTTAACAAAAAATGTATTACACAGTAACGTGACTGCGTTATTTGATCTTAAGTGATGTTATTGTCTAAATGGACTAACATCATTTAGTTATTGCACTGTTAATTACTAACAACGTATGAACTATTCATTAACAAAAATAATTATACAACAACATATTTGCGTTCATATCTAGAATTCTATAGTAATTCATATGTATTTACATGGTACCGGCCCTGTAATATGAAGCGGGTCTATTTTCTAGAATTCAATAGCAATTCATATGTATTTACATGGTACCGGCCCTGTAATATGAAGCAGGTCTATTTTCTAGAATTCAGTAGTAATTCATATGTATTTACATGGTACCGGACCTGTACCAGCACGTAGTGCTGGAACCCTATTGTATTTGTTGGAATTCTTTCTTTCTTTCTTTCTGTCTTTCTTTCTTTCTTTCTTTCTTTCTTTCTCTCTCTTCTTTTTCTCCACTAAAAGGGTCTGCAGCTCAGAAACTGTAAGTCCTACAGCAACCATATTTGGCAGGTGGGCTCCTATGGCCCCCCTGCTACTCAGACAAGGCAACCCACACACATTGGCCAGATGGTGGCGCTAAGCAACTTTGGGGCATTACCACACTACAATGATTTGTCAAGATGAAGAATAGTTTTTCACCTAGCAACCATCTAGTAACACCCTGCCAACCACTAGTAAATGCTTAGCAACCACCTACGAATACCCTACCAACCACTTGAAATCACCTAGCAACCACCTAGTAACACCATAGCAACCACTTGTAATCATCTAGCAACCACATGGTAACACCATAGCAACCACTAGTACTCACCTAGCAACCACATAGTAACACCTTGTAATCAATTAGCAACCACATAGTAACACCATAGCAGCATTGGATGCTGATGGATGGACATTTCTAGTTTTGCATATTATACTGATTAATTTGGCCATGCTCTACTGAAACATATATTTGTGCTTGTCTAGATTTTTGTGTAAAATCAATGCAATAAAATGTGAGGGGTAAAATTGACCTATTGGTCAATATTGCCCTTTCATTCATTTCTATCCTCTTCTGACTTCTCCAGATGGCATTAGTGTTACCAGGGGAGGTGTGGTGATTCGTAATTTTTACTGCATGTCCACAATAATTTGATCCTGTCCAGAATGAACATGTCAGTAATTTTCTCAGTTTACCCAGTAAAAATTCCAACTGAAATTTCCTACGGTATTTTGAGTTGACTCTGACATCCTGGGGTCATTTTAATCCTGTGTAGATCGACATCTGGTGTTTCATGCAATTATCAACTTGCATATTCAAGGATTACAAGATGTAGTGGCAAGTAACCAGTGGCAGGTAGAGCAGTGTCACTCGTTAGATTAGATTAGATGAAATTTTAATGATCTCCTTGGGGAAATTAGATTTTTGCAGCAGCAAAAGTAATAGGATTCAGCAGGAGAAAAAGACAAACACAACATAAGCATACAAATAGAATATAAGTGGTAAAGAGTGCAGGAGTTGCTGTGTCTGGTGTTACAAAAATATGGAGCCACTTGAAGAGAGTTTCTGTGGGTGACGTTGTGTGACACATTCGCATGGGCAAGTCCATGGATTCCTCCAGTAAATTATTTCATCATCCACATGACTGACTGAAATTACCGATGTGCCTGGGCAAAATGGAATCACCTGGTAATACTAATGCAATCTGTAGAGGGCTTTGGAAAAAGTTTGATTGCTAAAAGTTATCAATGCGTTGGTTTCTGTTCTGGAATTAACAATTCTGTTAATTGTTTTATAGCCAGAAATAGTTGGTAGTTGCAGTAGCTAACTATACCTCAATATGACAAAAAAGTAATGAACTACTAAGAACACTATCCACATTTGAATTGAATAAAACTGCCACTACGCTACTGCACAATTTAGTTAAACTACTAGTATGGTTACATGTAGTGAAACCAACTAACCAATACTGATAATTTAAGACAACATCAAATTGCATTTTGACACCCTCCTGCTTCCATACTTTGATGTGTTTCCAGTTGAAACAGCCTCTTAGTCTTGTTTATGTTCACTTAACTGGTACGCGATGCAGCAACCACTAAAAATAAGTTTTCCAGGACGGAAAAGTAATAGGGTTTTGCCATAAAAAAATATGAGAAAATGGCATTTATTGTTACATAGGTATACATTAGGACATGGGAAATCAGCAAACAAGGTGAAAAGTAATTTTTCACTTCATTTTGTGGAGCAAAGGCGGGATAAGTGATTAGGGCAGGCTGTGCAGTTGCGACAATGGACTGCTCTCTCTGTCGCTACAGTTTCTCTCTCTTTCTTCCCACCTCTTCTCTCCATCTCTCTCTCCCTCTGAAGCACAGAGTTGCGCAACAGCAGAGGACAAGCTCTTCTCTTTTTCCTTTCTCCCTCCGTCCCTCCCTATCTATCTCTTGCCTTAGACAAAATGCCTCCCTCTCTTTATATTTCTGTCTCGTTCACTTTCTCTTGCTTCCTCTCCACTGTCGCCCTTAATCACTCTTTTGCTCTGTTTAGCTCCCTCTTCTTCCCTCCATTCTCTTTATTCTTTCATCTATCTGTCGCTGTCCTCTTGCCAACGGCATAAAAAGGAATGGAGGACGATGAGATAAAGAAAGAGAGGAGAGGGAATGCTTTGTTCTGAGAGCAGGTAACCAGTGACATTTGGATCGTTCTGTTTGCCTTGAAGAGTATGTTGGGCTCGGAAAGTTACACCTTCTCTTCAACTCACCAAAGGCTTGTAGTGGTGTTTGTCTTATAAACAGTGCAGGATAGTAATATTCTCACATTAGCAAGCTGCAATAAAACCCCCATCATTTCAAACCATGTTGTGTAGAAGGAATGAGGTGCCGAAATGATGTTTGAAAGCTCAAACCACAGTTGGAATATTCAGTTTTCAAACTTAGAACACATACCGAACTGAGGTTTTATACTAACAAATTATAAGAAAATAACCGCACTATTGATACTTGGCTAAACATACTGCTTTATGTGTTTTTGTATATTCCCTCGGTACATGATTTTGTTGGTTTTATGCAGTATGTGCTTACATACACACACTTGCAGAGCCACAAGACCTTCGCATGCAAGTCATTCGCACATTATGGCTGTGTATGGCAAATTAGCCACTTAATTTTAAACAGTGTCATCACACCTCACTCACTTTGCCACTGTGATATCGCTGTTTTTCAGCGTGTGAAGGATTGTGGTGACTTCAGGGCCCTAAGGGGTTATGGGAATTGTATTGTGGCGTCTCGCAGTTATGAAACTCCACTCAGCACTAGCTTGCATCTGACAAAACAATGTGTTATGAGGACAGTGTTGAGTTTAGAGATGCAAATTCTACGCTGTGGTTAATATGATGTGCTTATCTATCATCAGGTGAGGTGCTTGACAATCACTTGCCTCTGCTGGCAGATCAAGTGAAGAACACTAGAAGAGTTGTATACAAAAATGAATCTACCGTTTGAAAACTGTACTTAAATATACTTATAAAATCAGAAGATTTTGGCCATTCTAGTGGGTCAGATGGCTGAGGTGCATATCATGTACATGTACCCGCAATATCCTGGGTTCAGACCCGGCCTGGGACTTTTGTTGCATCTCATCCCACTCTCGACTCCCATTTTTCCAGTCTCTCCACTGTAAACTATCCAATAAAGCACAAATGTCCCCTAAAAATCAAAACATTTTAAATACTCACACACAAACACACACGTATGACATCCGGGACTAAACAGCATTGCATTCGATGATATTTTGTTGGAAAATCAAACCCAGAAGAAAAATGATAAGCAAACATAGACATCATGTAAAGGATGAAGTGGATTTGGCTGCTTCTTGCTTAAAAAAAGTTATAACTACCAAGCAGTATATTCGTTTTTCTTCAGAGGTCCTGGAAGTCAGAGCTTACCAGCGCATGAATGCACAAGAAGACAAAAATGATCCTGGGCAGGATGTTCACTGTGATGGATTACCTATCTCAAGCAAGTCTCTCCAAGTTGATTTTCGTATGGTAACAAAATTCATGGAAATGAATGGCTTCCTGAGAGGAAAAGCGCATTAAAAAATCTACAAAAAGTATGGTATGCTTTGGAAAATGGTTGGTAGTAATGTAAACTGACACAAGTCAGATGGATTGGAGACTCTAAATTGCCCATAGGTATGAATGTGAGTGTCTGTCTATCTGTATTAGTTCTGTGATGGACTGGTGACCTGTATAGGGTGTCTCCCTGTCTTCCACCCAATGCATGCTGGGATAGGCTTTGAGCCGTCCCTACCACCCTGAAAAGGACCAAGGGTGTAGAGAAAATGAATGAATAAGTGTTAAATTGTGTGGCATTTTGTGTGAGAGTGAGGGGAAGTAATTTATTGCTAATCATTCGTTACCGAGACCTTTTCTTACGCCTCTCACCCATCAGCGGCCATCACTTGTCTTGGTTCCATGAATTATGTACAGCATTAATTAACATCTTTACTCGTCAATGACTAAGAGTGTTATCAGGAAACGGTTCATGCCTCAATATTGTCTAGCCACAAGCTTGCTTGGAGAATATGCTCACATCACTCCTGCAAACAACAGCTAGCTAGCTTTGCAGTTGTGTCACAAATCTCCTATCAAGCACATCTGGCACCATCAAGGAGATCCACTGGACAATTGTGCAAATGATCGGAAGAGAACAGAGATATACCTGAAAGATTGTTGTGGTGTGGGTGTAGCTGGGTCCATTCAGTAACATTATAAGCAAAAAGTGAATAGTGTGATAAGGTGGATTTGTTTCCAAATGGTTACTGGTTACTGTGACACAGTAAACTGTCTTGTCTTTAGCCCTAGTCTCTACTCCAAAACACTCTGAGTTGTAGCTTGAGAAGAGTCAGCTCAGTTAACCTGAACAAACTGTTAGCTAGCTAACTAGCTAGCAGGCTCATTTCGCAAAGACACTGTTGTTGATGCTTACTTGCTAGACTCTACTAGATTCTACGAGATTCATTAGTGCGTAAATCAGTTGTGGTTACAAGACAGAGTTGGCTAGCTGACCAAATACTATGGTTAGCTATTTGACATTAGCTATACACAAAATTGATCAGATTTATCAGTGGCAAAATGTTTAGTTCCCAGTGACAACCGGCACAGAAATTATCCAATGTATGTTGAGTTCTGTTGAGACAGCCATGTCGTATGTTTAGAAACACAATCAACTGTTCACAGCCACTGTTGCCCAAGAGCTGTGGACCTCCAACATGGCTGCTAGAGGGTGCGTTAATCCCTCTATGTTGGGCCTGCTGGTCAATGAGGAATGGCAGTTTAATACCAAGACATTTTGGATTTCTACCTGGATTTCATTTTTGAGATGAAATGCAAAGCCACTGTCTCTGCACTTGCACTTCATTTAACTTGTTAGCCTTGTTAGTTTGATTGTAATCGTTAATATTTACAGCAAGCAGTGATATCAGAGTTTTTTGAGAAATGCTAACAATGCTACCATGGATAGGAAATGTTACTGTCATCATGTGACAAGTGCTTAACGAAGAAACAGACTACATCTCAAAACATCAACCTATGCTTTGATTCACACTGACTCAGAATTGTCCCCACTATATTAAGTAGGCTATGTCATGGGCATCATCAGCATTTGAATATGACTGAGTTCAGATTGTTTCCCATGATATAACTGGTGTGTTTTTTAAAGGGGCATTAAGTAATCTATGACATCTATTGGCGACCAGTAGGAATTGCTACAACAATGCTAGAACTTATCTCCTCCACCACAAGACATTCTGCGCTGTGGGTCAGTAAAAATCTTACTCATTGCACCTTTAAAACCCTGCATTGATAAACATGACAGTAGGGACAAGATGAAGCATTGCAACTGCATTAGAGGCCATCTACAACTCACTCACACACAATGACACTGGCATTCACACCTTCACACCAAACTTTTCCCCATAGCATTCATACAAAAATCACTTTCGTTCACTGATTTCCTTGAGTACCATACATTGCTTCCTTATTCGCTTAATGAAGCATCCATTAATCTAATGCTTATAGGCATATTATAGGCACATAGTATTGCTTTTTAGATTTGAGTTCAGCTTCTCAAGTGCAGTCTGAGGCACAGAGCAATGACAAGGATATTGCACATTTCTGTAACAGTGCCCTGCAATGCATTAGGGAAATATAAAGAGAAGCATCAGACAGCTTTGTCCAGGCAAGGCTGTATAGAGAGCTTCCTGATCACACCCAAAGCATATCTACATTTCTGTCTCTTTCAAGACTTGTTGAGGAGCCAAGAAATAGGAAATGTGCCAATGCATTGGAGTCCTTATATACATGATTTTGTTCCCTGCTGAGAGCTTGTGACACCAATAATTTCCTGGTACTTCTAACTACCTCAACTGGCTGTCTGCAGTACAGTATTTTATTAGAGCAGATCTCCCAATGTGTGTCCCTTGAAATGACCTAGCAGAGAATTGCTTTATGCTTAGGGATTAGTGATTGGACTCTTTACAGACCCAGAAAGCATCATGGATTTCAACCATTGCCATATACTGCACCGTCAGATCAAGACCTGATCAGAGTTATAAGTGATGATGATAATACTTTATTGTCAGATCCAGTCTGAAATTTTTCTTGCATCACAGCAGCTCCATTTGCAACATCACAGAAAAGACAAAAATTAAGACAGGACACAAAGATACATACATTCAACATATCATTACAATCACAAAAGACAATATTCAAGGCCCTTCAACATACATTTGATCTGGGATTAAGCTCTAGATTTAATTTTAGGATTGACTGGTGTACAAAAGAGTGCTTCAGTCTAACCCTATTAAATCGTGGAACCCTATATCTCCGATTTGATGGTAACAGTTTGTATTCGCTGTTCAGGACATGGTCGGGGTCAGAGACGATGTTGTTGGCCAGCCTTAATATGTTATTATGGTAGGCTGATTCATAGTTTCTCAAGTGATTGGCCTACGATCTTTGAGCAGATTTTTATTTGGTGGAGCAGTTTTGACTTTAAAGTAGTGGACAAACACTTGTACCATGTATTATTACAATACTGTAGAACACTCATAATCACAGAAGTAAAAAACAAAAGAAGAATTTGTCTACTTGCCCCAAAAGACCTAAGGCGGCGAAGAAACCAAATTCTTTGTTTTGTCCTTTTACAGACAGTTTCAATGTGGTCTTTCCAAGATAACAGATGGTCTATCATTACACCCAAGTATTTATATGAAGATACCTGATTGATTTTTTCATTATGGATAACAATAGAAACTTTATGAGAGTCAGACGGTGAGCCAAATACAATCTCTTCCGTTTTCTTTGTGTTAATCTCAAGAGCATTATTATCACTCTACTCGACCACTTTGTTCATGCCAAGTTGGTGCAGCCCAGGGTTGCCTGAGACAGAGATATTAGAACTGTATCATCAGAATACTTTAAAATATATTGATTTGGTGTATCTGTACGGCAGTCGTCGGTATAAAAAGTGAAAAGCATGGCTGAACTCACACAACCCTGGGGGGCCCCAACATTGGTCTTGATGGCAGATGAAAGGGTTTTGTTCACCTTTACAATCTGTACTGAAAAGAGGCATACCAATGAATCAAATAGGGATTCAGTTCCCGCTGGACCATTTTTGACACCAAAATGTCTGCTTGTATTGTGTTGAAAGTCGACGAAAAATCCAGAAAGAGGGCTCTTGCATAGGTGTTGGGTTTGTCTAAATGTTTAGAAATGATATGAACCAAAGTGGCAACAGCGTCTTCTGTACCACAACCCTGCTTATAAGCAAATTGATATGGGTCAAGTTTGTCTTTTGTTGTACTGACAAGATATCGGAGCAGAATTCTTTCAAGAGATTTCATAATCACTGAGGTAAGGGCTATTGGTCTAAAGTCCTTATGTTCTTTTGGAATTTTGGGTATTGGTTTTATATGCGAAGTTTTCCATGACAGAGGGATAGTGTGTGTGTCCACGGAAACCTGAAAGATTGGTTGCCACACTGGAGCCAGCTCAGTTGCAAAGTTCTTCAAAATAAAAGCACTGCATTCATCCGGCCCAGCAGCTTTCTTGGTATTTGTACACCGAAATGTTTTCCTGACATCTTCGACAGTGATGACAATTCTGTCTGAGGTAGCAGGTATAGTGGTTTTAAGTATTTCGGTGCACTTAACAGAATTATCTAGTGATTCAAATCTGGTAAAGAAAGTGTTTAGGTCATTAGAAAAACAAAATTCATTGTCCGTCACGATAGGTTTAATTGGAGATGACATTCCTGTCATAGTTTTCATGGTATCCCACACCTTTTTGGGGTTATTGGCTTTAAAGGCATCTTCCAAAAACTGTCTATGTGCCAGTTTTGCTTCCCTCAATCTGATTTTCAGCTCTTTTTCTGTCTGTTTAAGTGCTCCAGAATCTTTGTTTTTGAAAGCCACTTTCCTTGTATTTATAACTTTTTTTATGTCCTTAGTTACATATGATTTATTATTTGGATAGATTTTAATCTCCTTAGTGGGGACAACCAGCTGTACACAAAAATTACTGTAATCATTTGTAACTGTAGTCATTTCATCTAGTGAACCCTCCTGAAAGATTTCCCAGTTTGTCCACTCAAAACAGGCTTTCAGTTGTTCCCTACTTTCATTTGTCCATGTCCTTATCACTTTCTTTTCTGGTTTACTTCTCTTGAGTTTGGTCTTATACACTGGGATCATGTGCACAACGTTATGATCAGAATTTAGTATGGGTGGCCTACACTTAGACACATAAGCGCCTTTAACATTTACAAAACACTTGTCCAGGATATTGTCTTTTCTGGTTTGGTCCTTAACATACTGTTCGAACCCAGGTAACACAGTCTCCAAGTGACACTGATTCAAGTCCCCGAGCACTATTGCCAGTGCATCGGGGTAGCTGAGTTGTAGCTCGTGAACACAGTCGGCTATGGCCTGTGACACTCTACACTGGACACGTGAGATGCAGGTAGGACCATAGACCGTAAAAAAAGATGGACATAGTGAGTGTGATGTCACCCATAGGTTTCTGAAGGACACATTAGAAGAAGTGAAAATAGCTACTGAGACCCTAACCTCTTGTCGAAGACTTTTTGATATTTTGAGCAAGAAGTTGGGTTGTGGTCTCATTGACTTGCATGGAGTTGGGCTGTTTGGAGTCTTCTTGGAGCCGGCCCCTAGCGGACGTTAGAGGAATCACTGCCTGCCACCACTTCCGTATTGGCTTCAAAATTCACCCATGGTTTTGGCCGCTTGGGTAGGACATATTTTCTGCTTGGAAGCTTGTGGTCATGTAACATGCAAATACAACTCTCATGTCAGAGAAAGACTGCAGCAAGTTGGCCCTACTGGACTGGTTCTTCAGATGCCATCATGCCAAGGTGAAAGGGTTTGTAGAAGTGGTTCTCAATCATGTGCCATGGAGGCCCAAGAGTCTGCAGGTTAGGGTTAGGGACGGCAACTGAAGAACTATCCATTGGGGTGAACTTGCTGTAGTCTTTAACTGACCTGCAAGCGTTGTATGTTGCATGGCCTCAAGCTTCCCACCAGATATTTTTCACCTGCATTTGGGATGTCCTGTAGAGCAGTGGTTCTCAACCACGTTGTTGTCACAGAATCCAAGTCATGGTGGAGGAACGTAATTTTCACATAATTTGTGTCCACAGCATGTAAATCTGCATTGCAAAGTTCATGCTCATTTCACAACTTTTTATGAGATCGTGTTGTACCGTCGGCCACTGCGAGCTGCCCAGTACCACCACAGTCTTCTACTGTCAGTCATTGGGAGCTGACCAGTACCACCACAGTCTTCTACTGTTGGGCACTGGTTGCTGCCTGGTACAAGCATAATCTTCTCCTGGTGGCCACCGAGGAGGTCCACTGGAGCAGTTGGGGGTTCAGTGCCTTGCTCAAGGGCACTTCACTTTCCTCACCCACACTCCTCCCACATCCCAGGTCCTTGGATTCAAACCAGCGACCTTCCAGTCACAAACCCACTCCCACCTTTGATCTAAATAAATTATCCATCCCCTTTGTGTCTGTGAATATGGCTTTGCTTTGTCTATATGGCTGGAATGATAAAGATGCTTTCAACTGTAACTCTTTTCTATGGTTGTACGGTTGGATTGGTTTTGATGGTATGTTGGATTGTTTTATATTTTTTTGACACATCTTTTGATGTTTAAACATTTTTGCAATCTGTTGTAAATGAAATTCAATTTATTGTCCTATTCAAATTCAATCTATTGTCCCATTTTTTTGACACATCTTTTGATGTTTAAACATTTTTGCAATCTGTTGTAAATGAAATTCAATTTATTGTCCTATTCAAATTCAATCTATTGTCCCATTCATGTTATAAAATGAACATTATTTGCCAATTCAGTGGTATCAAGATAGTGCAGGTACCTAGAAATGATCAAAGAAACCACCTTGAATTATTGGTAAAATAAACTCATACAATATCACAATGTTTCACAAATATAATCCAGTGACCTCGCCAACAATATGATCATGTTCCAACAGGCCTTGCAAATAAATGATTGGTTTACAATTCAGAATAGCTAACAGATTCCTCACAATTAAACCTGGCACAACTGTGTTACGCTGATTCGTCTACCATTTTGATTTTTTATTGAGACTGGTGAAATTAATTGTTTTTCAAATAAACTTGGAAATATGAATGGGCTGATAAAGTCACTGGAGGAGGCCTTTGAAGATTTTTCATATATCTGTTCAAATAAGCCCAAACAGCAAATGTACAAAAAGAAGGAATCTCAGGTATTAAAATTCTTAAGAATGCCAATCTCTGCTAGCAATCCCTAACTCACTGAGGTCATGTAGTGTTTTATTTGGACTTGTTTGGGTTAAGCCATGCCAAAACTAAGAGTGTTGCCTAAAGCCAGGCGCACACTACATGACTGAGATCTCTGTAGTGCTCACTACTAAACAACCCTCTTTCTTGTAGTGATGGGAGGGTCACACAGTGAAAGATTCTTCACTTGGATTTAGTCATGAGGGATCTCTATACCCTGCCGTCTCACCAAAACAAATGCCAAACATGACTTTGATTTTCACCTGGTTGTGTTAAAGTGCATCTTGCTAAGGAAGAACAGCTCACAGTTTTTATTGTGTGAGCACTCATTTGTGCCAAGAAAAGGAGGGCTAGACGCTCAACTTGGAGGAGAGAATGGTTGGGGAGACAAGAGCTAGACTGTGAATTGTTTGACGTTCATACTGCTGCTGAACGAGCTCTCATTGGTTATTGCTTTGTACTCCTACTTTCCTGGCCTTGGTGAATAGAGAATAGGGACTTGATTCAGACTGCATAACTCTGTCCGTTTTTGATCTGCACCCTATTGTTCCATCATTTTCCATCATACCAATTGATCAAAGTCTCACCAATTTACTTCACTATGGAGCTATTGACATCTTGCTTGCCTTGGTGCAGCTCTCCAGTGCAGTCCTACTGGGCCAATGGATACTCCAAAAATCAACCCCAAAAGCACCCAACACATAGCCTGGCTCCAGCCCTCCAAAGCACCTGTGTTTATGTTTGTTATTTCTCAGAATCGTTAGTGTGTTTCTGCATGTTAAGCACGCCTACTTTGTTTGAATTTTTCGACTCCTTGTCAAAGGTGGGTGATCCGATCACTGGCATGCTCTGGTATTTTGATTGAATTATTCAATTTGTGGGCTCGGGGTCAGTCGAGAGGATGATATTTTGAATGGACATTGTTCACTCGGGTTTGGGAGCCCTGAAGCTGGTCGCAGAATGATAAGCGGAGGGAGATGCTACATTCTGCGATGTACAGGAACAGACTATGGTGTTGCAGTGGATGAGTTACATATAAATAGTAAATACATATTTTCTCGTTTGTGCAGTGATTTTAACAACACAAATATCTTTTTTCACGCATAAAATACTTCACAGAGCCAACAGAAATGATTGTTTTGATTTGTGGTAGGTAGCCATCATGTTTTGAAATGTGAGGCAAGCAGCGCTTTGCAATAACGCAATCACCCTCCTTGCTTTGATTGGTCAGGAATTACATCAGGGCAGTCCAATCACCGCTCATATCTAAAGTTCTTTCACACATACAATCATTTGCATTAGATATTTACGAAAACTGATGAATTATTAACAACATGGAGTGTTAAAATTTGTCAGTTATCACAGAAAAAGCTATTTTTTCCACTTACCGATGCTTGTACGCATGCGCCATCCACTGCTTCAGGAAATGGTAAGATTACGACATTCAAGACAAATCTGGTTTGCGGCAGTCATACATTTGTCACTGTACCACCTGTCAACAGTCATGTCATGCATGCAGTCCACAATAGGGAGCTGATGGTTATATATCTGAGAATATCATGTTATTAAATTATTATTATATTAATAAAATGGTTGCTGGAAGAGACGGTTGATGTTGCCCCCAACTTAGGTGAGTTGCCGTAAATAGCAAAGTTCTGTCTTTTCGTAAACCTGAAAGAATGCTTGGCGGATTTTCTTCATGATTTGCACACAAAGGTGTGTCGCCTGGCCACTTTAACTGACAACACGTCTTACGTTGTCGGAGCCGCCATCTTTAGCATTATGGATTTTCCCATTCAAAACTGATAGAGTGTACTGTCTCTATATATAATACAGTCTCTGGCCAGGCTACCTAACGCATGTCTATGCAGCACATTGACTGCTCGCTCTGTACTGGTCTCGACTCTTCCCCCTCCTGGTACCCCAATGCTGGAATGACCTTTGACCTTCCCACTCCAGTCAGACCAGCAGACTCGCTCCCCATCTTCCATCATGCTGAAACCACATCTTTTCAAGCAGTACCTCACATCTAAAGACGTACCTCTCTCCACTGAATGATATCCTAACATCTTTCTCCTCTGCTTGCCTAATTTCTTCTCATAGAAATAACCTACCTCTCTCCTTATCTCTTATTTTGTATTTCTTTTCCTATCACTTCCCTCTCGCATAATCATTCTATGTTTACATTCTATGCTCGCACTGAAGCTCTTTCTCTTTCAACTATTGCTTGTAATGATGTTTTTGGTCCAGGATTCGAAGGTTATTCTGCTATTGCGCTCATTGTAATTCTTTCTGAATGGGAGTGTCAGCTAAGTGCCTTAAATGTTCGAAAAGCATGAATTGTCCAAGGCCAGAGAAATTACATGCGATTTGGGTTTTCACACAAACCATCACACGGTGTAACTTAGCCCTGTTCAACACACAGAGCCCCACTGAATACTGACTTGAAGCATATAAAGGCTACGATTCACTTTGCCTGTGGGTCCATTTTTCAAAATCAGTCGGCCCACTCTGTTCCTCTCTGCCCTGCCGGATGTGATTGGTAGCCCTTAAAGTAATGGAGAGAATGAGAAACTGGTTTGATTTTCTGTAAGTGTTCCATAAAATGCACTTTGTTGCGCGTGCATAAACACACACATGCTCGCACGTCAGCACACACACACACACAAATCCTGTCATAGGCACATGCGGGGCGGGACTTATCGACTGAGCCGTGGACTCATCAGAAGATTGTTCAGTCGGGCCACTCGCATTAATGGTGAAGTAAATTGAAAAATGCAATCAATGATTGGAGTGAATGCTTGGCGGTAATGATATCAGCGTGAGATAATCCAATAATTGCCAAGCTGATGTATTCTCTATTGGTATTTGGCCGCTCTGCCTGTCACTATAAAGTATGCTCCCTCTTTCTTTCCCCTGGCCAAGAAGGGAAGGCAGAGAGATGGAGAGAAAAGGAGGATGTGTCTAGTATGTGAGTGGACCTCATCAGGGTGAGGCTTCCCCAGTGGAGTGCACACTAATGTTTCCTCACTATTCATTCAACAGCGGGTAGCCACCACTGTAAGACATTACTACAGAATGTGAACCAATACAGGAATGGGCATTGAACCGAAATCTAAAATACCCACAACTGCACCTTTCATAAAAGAAATATGGAGGGAAACACTGATGCACGCTGGAGTATTTGTAGTCAAGCCTGCTGATTCTGTCTGGTTAAATAAGAATGTGCACTTAGCTAGTTAACATGAATGCGACCCTAGGCATTTACCACTGGATGTTGAGATTTAAAAGTTAAAGTACTCCAGCATAGTGAATACAATCTATCTACTCATCCCATGAATTTCCCAATATATTTAAGCTGAAAATCAGTGGTTCTCAACGTGGGGTCTGGGGACCACCAGGGGTCCTTGAGGGGGTCCCCCAGCAAACTGATGAATTTTTAAACTTGCCCATTATTTCATTTACAAGACGTTAACACAATTAGGGAATGTAGAAGAATGACTGTTATTTCACTGATATCTCTCCACCTACAATACAGATAGTCTTGGAATTCTGGACAAAATCATATCTAACAATAAAAACGTTCTCAGATTTGGGTCCGAGAGACAAAATCTCATCAAATGGGGGTCCGTGGCTCTAATGTGGACTAAACTGGGGGTCTTTGATATGAAAAAGTCACTGCCTGCATTTATTTACTCCGAGTTCTTGGATTTTCCGCTATGAATGATGGAAGGTCACTGGTATTAGCCTACCAAAGATTAAGACCCTGAAAATCTGCAATACACTGAAATGGGAAACAGACAAATAACAGCAGGTAATGTGGTATTTTCCACAAGCGACTGCCATCTAGATAGTCTCCTTCTTAACGGTAAATTTTGTTTTTAATGCGTTATGTTCTGCTCACTCTGACCATATTGATGTTAGGAGCCTTATAGTTTCACATCATCCTATGTGGATTTTTTTATTTTTTATTTTATTAGACAAAAATAACAAAACACAAAACATAAACATGTAGAAACATCAGAAAGGGAAGAAAAAAAACTATGAACATAGCAATAGAAGAACAAACTATGTAAAGTAGACAGAATAGTCTGACCAATATATGAAAATACAGGAATAATCATATATGCATATACATATATAAACATTCACATAGTTACATAAAAGTTCAGTAAATAATGAAATATATCTTATATACATACAGTATATCCTGTGTGTTTTTAACGTTGTCCGACAGACGATCATTTGACACCTTTTAGTTGCCAGAGATAAGTAAAGTTGCCCAACACTGCAATGCAACAATCCCCCCAACAGCAGCATAGTGAACTGAAATCACAGTCAAGTGATGTCGTTGTCTGCAGCTTTTTTTTTTTAGTTATTATTTGTAACTCCCATCCTCTGAGATTGAGGATCTCATCTACCTACTATAGCTTACTGCCTATTCATCTAATACCTAATACACCTAATATTAATATTGAGTGACTTCTTATATACTAATGCTCACCACAACACCACAACTCCTAATACAATTGCGAAAGAAACCATGCAGAAAGAAACCATGCAGTTTTTGTGGTGATGATAGTACATACTAAATTACGATGTGTCTTTTGAATGGAATCAAGGTGTCAGATTGCATGAGCAGTCACCAAAATAAATCTTGTTGATAATGGATTTTTTTCCTTATTGGTTGACAAATACTTATTGGTTGACGAATGATAGGCTATTATGATTTATATTGAAGTCAGTGTCACTTTTAGAGGGGAAGAGTATGGAAGCCCATTCCCACCACTCAATAAAATAAAAACTCAATTGTTTTTTTTCTCAGAATTCTGACTTTATTTCTCAGAATTCTGACTTTATATCTCCGAATTCTGACTTTTTCTCACAATTCTGACTTTATATCTCACAATTCTGACTTTCTCAGAATTCTGACTTTATTTCTCAAAATTCTGACTTTATTTCTCAGAATTCTGACTTTTTATCCTTCAATTCTGACTTTATTTCTTCCACTTCTGACTTCTGTTTTACAGAAAAGCAGACGTTGACTTACCCAACAAGACACGTTTCTGTCATGAGATTTTTATTTTTTATTTTTTTGCTTTAACTCCTGCAGCTGACACAGGCTGGATCATCAGAGGAGCTGTTCAAATAAGACTTAGTTCACATATTGACTTTCATTGGCTGAGAATAAGGCAGCGGTAATGTGGCTCCTTCATCCCCACTAAATTTATGAATAAGTTCACATTACACCGATTCTGTGCACCGTGATGCTGTTACCATGGAGCTTTATGAATATGGCCCAACACCTTTAAACATGCCTAACATGACATGAAGGCCTGGACCCTTGACAACTGAGAGATTTCAGCAGTGTTGTGAATGCTGTAAATTGACCAATCCCCATTCTCTGGTTTTACTCCAGGCAAGGCAGTAATGGGTTGAGCATCAATAGTCCTGCCGTACACTCCGCTCAGACAGATAAACATGGCCTCCCAGAATGCATGCAATGGGGAAAATCCCAAACATATGAAACAAAGTAGCTGGTGCAATTTGCAGGTGGGATCGATGTGTGGGTATATCCTAACAAGTTTAGCTTCAGGGTTTCGATCAGATGACCGTAGGCTATCTACTGGGGTGGATGTGATGGAAAGGGGATGTGAGCTGTCTGCATAAAGTGCCTGATCTGGAAGTTTCTGGTCTATGAATGATGCCAATGTCCCATCTATATAAGGGAAAAATCCACCTCTTACTATAAGATATGATCAGTTTCCGTGTGTTCCAGCAATTATCTTGTGATGAAGTGTTTAACTTTTTTGGTGTACCCACTTTCTCTCAACCTGCCTGGTCGGCTTCTACTTCAGTTAGTGATTTCCTACGTTTCCCAGAATGCCTTCCGAAAACCCCCGGAGAAGGTGCGTGAACGTGTTGCTTTCAATCAAAGGTGGCTGTATAAATATAGCCAGCTTGCTATGCTAGTTCTGGAACACTGGGGTGTGTCTATGACCGCACCCCTTCAAAATGCAACATGTCTTGTGGCTGCATTGCATTCTGGTCTATTGAGGCTACTGTCAGTGGAGAAATTGGTCTCTCTATCTCCCTGTATGATTGTTGAACGTCTCTTGGTGCAAAATGGCGGCTCTAGAAAGAAGTCTGCTCTTTGATTCTGAGAGACTGACAACAAAATCATCATTTACTGTTGTTGTTTTTGATAGCTAAAAAAACGTTCTGCTATCAGACTCCGTCTGTCATGTCATTTAGGTTTGGCCAATTATCTGCGGGAATAAGAAAAATACACCACCAAACAACAAAATGGGCCCAGAAATGCAAGATACATCATAGCAAAGTGTTTTAGGGTGGATTTTTCCTTTAAGAAGTGTGCTAGTGTTTTTTAGGTGCTTGGGAGGTCTGCATTATTGGAATCGCATAGAGCAATAATTAGGGATGGGATGATATATCGAAATTCAATATATCGCAATACAAAAATGTGTGAATACGTATCGTGGAGCAGAAAAATTAATCACGATATTAGCTGCATTTTATTCTGCTGTAGTAATCACAAATGAGATGCTTGACCATCACAATTTCACAAACTCTCCATCCAAATTATATTATTTGCACTTTGTAAATACATTTTTAAATTGTTGTTTACAATTGCTAGAAAGATTTGTTGCTCAGAAATAAACATAATTCTGCACAGTCATACTTTGCTGGAATTGAACTTTTACTTACTATATCGTATTGTGGGTGTATCAGATCGTGAACCCCATATCGCATATCGAATCGTATCGTGAGATAAAAATTTTGAAATCTGAAATTGTGATCATATCTTCAATGTTTGGGAAATCACAGCATTGTCAAATCGCATACCAGATACAAGTGCTACAGGGAACGTAGCTAAAGAGTGGGTCGGTGTCATGTGGGACTCTATCTTTACCCTGTCAGATTTTCTAGGCCTTATATTGAGTGTATGTTAGCAGTAACGCTGGTTGTTAAGGTAGATTTCACTTTTTTTTGTTGTAGTTTGCCCATCCCTATTTCTGATGCTATCACCCTCCCTCTCCTAATCCCTTCCTCTCTGTCTCTCCATCTCGCCACTCTCTCTCCCTCTCCCCCCTCCCTCTCTCTCTTTCTCTGTTATGAGCTGACTGCGGTGGTTGAGGTACAATCTACTGCTGGGGGCTCCGAGCATTCTCGCTTATTCAGCATCTTCTGACTCGTTCTTGCTCTCCACCCCCTCTCTGTTTCCACCGTCGTCTCCCAGCCTTCATTCCCAGCAGGTTTTAGAGTGGTGTGCAACATACATTCATTAATTACCTCCATAGTGCTCTTCCTTCCCTGCAACATTTTCCCAGGAATAGTCCTGGTTCAGTTCAGTTCAGTGCTCAGTGTTCGATTTTAAATCTCATGCTGATGATGAGTGATATACAGTAAGTGATAATGTTTTGTTAAAATTTTATTTTAGCTTTAATGGCAATCACCCACGGTCCCTAACGTGCAGTATACTGAACTGAGAGAAAACATACTTTCCCTTAATAGTCCTGTTTTATATGTACTGATGCTGCTGTACTAATATGTGGTTGTGTGGCGTACAGAGTGACATACAAACCATCCCATTTTAACTGTTCAACTAGAATCAGGCACCTTTGCCAGCCTGCAGTCTCATAAAATTTAATGAAATGAGCATGTCTTAAAATACACTCATACACATGCATTTACCTTTCCCCACCATGAAGAGATTACATAGAGGAGACACAACTAGAAATAGTGAGTTTTTCTTATTTAACCCTGACCAACATCGTAACTCTAACCTTAACCAAATTGCTTTAGTTGCTAAACATTTAGGGGATAGTTTGAATTTTTGACATCTATTCTTATTTTCTACTTGCCTGTGATTAGTGCTGGTCCAAAAATAATGAACTAATCATTTTGAACGAATCATTCTCGAGCTCGAAAACATACCGATTCTTTTCTTAACAAATAATTGACCTCACACACACACCAATTTGAAAACTACTATTATAGCGCTTCACTCACCATATAAATAGACAAGTACAATCAATAAAACTAAAAACTGTTAACATTTAACATAATGTATGACTTAATAAGTCACCATCTAAAATATAATGAAAGAGAAACAATTAAAAGTAATAAATACAATTAAATAGGATACCTTGCCCTCTACTGGCCTAAAACAAGCACAACACTTAATGTGTAGGCACACAGGACATAGCTCAATCTAAGACAAAGCTCGAAAAACTCGAAAATTTGATTCATTTAGATGTACTGACTCGAAATGAACGAAGGGTAGGCTAGCTGATACACAGTGTCTTCTTGTTGTATCAGCTAGCTTACCAGCAAGTATCACTCCGCTGTGATAGACTGCCATGGCATTATATTTGCTTTAGGTGCACCGTGGAGTTTGTGTAAGTGTTTCTGGAGCTGAATAAAGTTTGTCCCATTTACGTCCATTACAACTGTGGCTTGCTAGCAGGGGCTGCCTGTCCAGTATGGCAAAGTATCGACTTAAAATGAAAATGTTATCTACCGAGCAACAACATCACAGGTGAACAGAAATAAGAATAGATGTCAAAAACTCGGAACTGTCCCTTTAACCAAAGTTTGCGTTGCCTAACCTTAACGCTGTATGTGAACTTACTGCCGTCGCACTTTTAATGATGTCAAACAAGCGTGTCTAACTAATTTATCAGTAAACACTGATGACACTGTAGGCTGCTTGGTATAAAACTGTTTGTACACATAAACACTCACAATGCTGTAAGATGCTTGGGATAAAACGCTGTGTCTACCGTTGTAGAATACTGCTCACAAAAGCTAACGGGCTAATATATAGCCATGATGCTAACGCGGCTGCAGTAGTTAGCATTAGCGTTAATGTACTGCCGCTCGGAATTCTGTTCCAGAGTCTCATGTTATGTTGATGGTTTCGTTGGAGCTTGGAAAGGCCAACTCCAACACTAATACCAAGTAAAAGTGAATGTTTTACCACAAAAAAGTGCTTTAACTGTAACCTTAACCAAAGTTTTTTTTTACTTGCATAAACATAACCGTTAACTAACCTTTTCATGTTACGAACACGTGAAAATTGTCCAATTTGTGCTATTGTCACATAATCGTTTTGTGGTGCAGGAATGCAATCACAATATTCATGTCCACAACATGTAATCTGCATTTCAGAGTTTGTGCTCATTTCACAAAATTTTGTGAGACAGGTCAATCTTAATCTTAGAGATCACCTCCTTTTCCCTTTTTTATTCACTTCTATTAAAATAAAGTATTCAGCTGTCTGATCTCCTGATTCCACCACTGAATTAATCCATTTTACTACAACAATGTGGGGTCAAACTTGGTTAGTTCTATTTGCTAAGTTACTATTTGAAATGGATTCAATATTCTAGGATGGATTAAATCTAGTCTGGCACATTGAAGCCAATGGGATTGTCCTACATTCGCAAACTGTGCCACTACTCAAGACAGGCAAAGGATGTACTCACAACTATTCCACTTTTTATAGAAAGTGTTGCCTCATTTTGTGGTTATAATTGTGTTGTTTCTATAATGACCAGCTGCAGTAGCCGCTAATATCAGCAAATAGTACTGACGTACAACTGTCAAACAGTTACCAGAAAATACACAACACAGCAAGTGTGCGCCATACTGACTATTATCAGAGTAACAACTGATGCCAACTTTTCCACCGTTTCTTTCTCATTTTATTTCTGCTTGTTTTTGTCATAAACTATCGGCTTCATAAGAAACCTTCCTTGTGATTGGTCGTCTCACAAAAAAATGGTCGATGTCACTCAACTTTAGAAAGCGCTCTGCCTAAAAAGACACCTTCCAAAGCGACTGCCTTCCAT
Organism: Centroberyx gerrardi; assembly: GCF_048128805.1. Lineage (NCBI taxonomy): Eukaryota > Metazoa > Chordata > Actinopteri > Beryciformes > Berycidae > Centroberyx > Centroberyx gerrardi. The sequence goes on along the minus strand of NC_136003.1, from coordinate 4,569,340 downwards.
CTGCCTTGCAGACATTCCCCATTGACGTTCATTTAAAAGAGGCGCTGGCAGTTTGAAAAAAGCAGAATACTATGAACACGCCATAACAAAAGCATTCAAAATCACTGATTTCAGCTGATGCTTGACCCAGGAAAGTGTCCATTTTTCTCTCATTTTCTGAAATTCTCAATGTCCTAATCTACTCTTCATTGTCAGTGATTGACCGAGATTTCAAAATGCCACCTGATGAAGCTGATTACTATGAAGATGAACACATTTTAAATCATGTACTGATGCATCATTTCATTCCAGCCTTATGTAGGTTCCATAAAGAATTTACACAAAGAGAAAACGACAACAGAAAAATCCAAGGAGAAAGACGTCACAGTACCGCCCACACTGTTGGATTGACAGGTGATGCAGTGCAGAAACACCACAGCAATGAGCGCTTGGCACCGAAGATGGAGACAAAATTTTTGAAATGAAGATCTTGCAGATTACCATTTTAACAAACAAAATCAGGGCCTTAATCCCAAAGCGCTGGGAGCTTTGTCCGCTTGTTTAACTATACACGTCTCTCCCTACAGCATTCCATGTTGCACATATCACCAGGCCCATGCAGAGATCAACTGCCAAGCATCAGTTTAGGCTCTCTTGCAGTCATGTCGGATCTTTTTCAAGTGCAACAAAGACCAACTTTGACTACAAGAGAAGCGGGCACCACAGGGGACAACCGCCTGCCAAAACCCAAATGGTTGAACGAAACACAGACAGTAGCTGAAAAGCCTGGCATTTTGCTCGGTAGCCTTGACCGGACATAAAAACCACGCTTGGGGAACACCGGCTCCCTCACTATTCTTTTCGTAACATTCAATCAGCAGTCATTCCGCAAAATTGAACTCCGGTGAACCTTGAAATGATTAGGTACCCGAATCAGTGATGGATTGACTTCTGGATGGCAGCAGACAGTTGTTGTGGTTGTGTAGCTGCTTCTGTTGATATTGGCCACCCCACCCCGATCCCCCACCCAACACACACACCTTACCTGTGTCAGCTCACTGTACGCTCTCTCTCTCTCTCTCTCTGTCCCTCTCTTTCTTGCTGTCCCTCGGCCTCATTTGGCTGCGATCAGCACAATGACACTTATTGGTATATATTTTTCTTTTTTTTCTTTTTTACTCCAGCGTTTTCTGCATGGCTAAGGCATATAGTGTTGCACAGGGCCTTGCTCTCTCACCCCTTCTCTCTCTCTCTCTCTCTCTCGTGTTTCTCTCTGTCGATCATGGATTCTTGTTTCTCTCTTTTGATCTTTTGTTTTAAGTACCTCTTGTTCTGTCATCAGGTCTTTCTTTCCTCTGTTTCTCCCTTTTATCCCTGTCTCTATCTCCCTCGCTCCTTTTCTCTATGTCTCTCTATCAGCTGTTCTCTGGCAGACTATAACTCATACATGGGATAACAACGTCGCTGGGTTAACTTTTCCGTCAAAAGCTGGTGGATCTGGCTTGTTCACTCAACCAACGATTTCCTTTTTACTCTTTTTTTTTTTTTTCATTCCCCAGATACTGCATTTCAGACACACTTCTCATAGTTCTTGTTATACTGTATATAAGTACAGCAGCCAACAAATGTCTTCTCCTGTCCAGACAGTTTGCCAACTAATACAGCAAATTAAAAGCTTAAATTGGTTTAGATAAAAAAACAACACACATTTAAAGAGTAACTAACCCCCAAACCCGATCGTTGATGCCATGTGATGTCACCACCTCTTGTACTCTATAGAAGTTCAAGTTCAAGTTTGTTTATTTTTATAGCCCTTTATCACAAGCAAGGACTGTACAGAGAATGAGCCTAACTAGATCTAACTGATCAACAATCAACCATAGAACAGAATGATATAGGACAAACATCAGGAAGAACAAGACACGCAAAAACAGATTATAGCAAGACATAACAGCCTACGTAATCTACATAGCCTAACCTACTGGGCCCCACCAGCCTTAGACCCTCAGTGCAAGGAAAAACTGGAAGAAACCTTGGACGGGCCGTGTCACAGAGGGATCCCCACTGGTATGGTCGAGTATGCAATAGGTGCTGGGAAAACAGTGACAAGAACATGGGCAATGACAATGACAAGAGTAAAACAGAAAGAGACAGATGAGGCAGAAGAGGCAATTTGCAGAGGAGAGATGGGGCCGCTAATGTCCACAAAAGCAAGGGCAGAACACGCGATTCACAACGACTGACGTAAGCGCTAGAGCAAGGAGAAGGAGGAAAGACAGACACACACACACACACACACACACACACAGCTGGGCGAGCACAACACATATACTCAGACTTTTCTAGTTCTGGTTAATATTCTGGTGGCAGCATTTTGTACGAGTTGAAGGTTTTTAATACTATAATTAGGTAGGCCAGAAAATAAGACATTAGAGTAATCGAGTCTTGAAGAAACAAAAGTGTGTATTAATGTTTCGGCATCAGCCATATTTAGCAGAGGACGGATTTTTGAGATGTTGCGAAGGTGGGAAAATGCTATCTTTGTGATATCCTTAATGTGGGAGTCGAATGAGAGAGCTGGGTCAAATGTAACGCTAAGATTTGTTAACTGTGGGACTCTGGGTAATTAAGCAGTCCCCAAAATTTAAAGTGACGTCCGGAACAAGATGCTGTTTTGTTTTTGGGCCAACAACTAGCATCTCAGTTGTTGGCATTTAGTCGCATCCATTTTTTGACAGCGGGTAGGGATAATTCTAGGTTTGCCAGTTGTGAACGGTTGTAAGGTTTAATGGTTATGTAAATTGGGGTATCGTCAGCGTAACAGTGAAATTTAATATCATGGCTACGGAAAAGTTTGCAAAGAGGTAGCATGTAAATAGAGAAAAACAAAGGTCCTAGCACAGAGCCTTGTGGTATGCCAAAGTTAACTTTAGAATGTTTGGAGATAATATTGTTCTAGCGTTCTATTAGATAAATAGGATTTAAGCCAAGAAAGCGTGAAGCCGCAGATGCCAATGTAGTTTGCTAGGTTTAGGAGTATATTATGATCAACGGTATCAAATGAAGTCAAATCAAGTAAGATAAGGAAGAGTCACAATCTGAGGCACGGAGTAGGTCATTTACCACCTTGGTGAGAGCAGTCTCAGTGCTATGGAGAGACCTGAAGCCAGATTGAGACAGACTATTGCAGGAGAGATAGTCAGTTAATTGAACAGATACTATTCTTTCCAAGACTTTAGAAAGGGGAGATTAGGAATTGGTCTATAATTATTAAGAACGTCAGGATCAAGGTTAGGTTTTTTAGGCAGAGGTTTAATCACGGCTGATTTGAAGGCGGAGGGCACAACGCCAGAGAAGGAGGCATTAATGATATTGAGCAAAGGGGGGCCTAATATCGGAAGGAGTTCCTTAACCAGTTTGGCAGGTAGAGGGTCAGATAGGCTGGTTGTGGATTTAGAGGAAAGTACTATTTTAGAAAAGGTATCTAGGGAGACTGTCTCAAACTGCGAGAGTACACTGGTAGTCTCCATGGCACCAGATGCTTGATCAAGAGACTGATCAGAACCCTCAGTAGGTAGTGAACTGATAATCTCATCTCTAATACAGTCAATTTTGTGAGTAAAGAATGTTAGAAAATCATTAGCATTGAATGGAGAGCTGAGTACGGAGGAGGGTTTTTAAGGTGACATCACCTGGCACCAAAGATCAGCCAATGGCAAATGACAATTTCAGTGGCATGCTTTTTACCATTTGATGTCAGGGTTTACACATATTTGGGTTTGGGGTTTAGTTACTCTGTAAATTATAATCTACCACAAGAAATGAAGACACCGCCGAACAATCATGTCATTCTTCGTAATTTTGAGACTAATTCACTTGATCAGAGTGTCGCAACATTGTGCATGCTCCATTTGTAAATGTGAGGGCTTTGTTCTCATATAAATTGAGAAGGAAATTTTACAGAAGTGTTTTACAGAAGGTCTTGGCACGGCAGATTACAAGAAACCAATATTCCAGAATTTTGACTCCTGCTTTCATTGGTACCTCCTCTAAAGTGTTGCCGTCAGTTCGGGGCTTTCGGAGTCTATCCGGATCCCTTTTTTTTTTCATTTTTTTCGATTTTGCGAAATGATGCAGGTATCAGCAATGGACGACTACAGAAGTCGTCTTGACTTTCATTTTGGTGCTACACAGGTTTTGGTGCAGGTTGTCCTATCAACATCTATTCAGTGTCAAAATGCTGGGTCTACAGAGGTTCAATGGAGGAAAAAACTACAGAGAAACAACTCCCAAACCTGGTAGATTCCCCTTCCCCTCCAGCTAAGGTTAAATTTACAGCTGGTCTTGTTTCAACTATAATTTGTAACAGCAATTATAATAATTATCAATTATTATGTCAATGTTATAGCCTGAAAGAGTGCACCCAGACTGTATGTTGACATGAATGCGCTTGCATGTGTTTATGTCTGCAAATCTGTAAAAGAAAGCTTCTGTTTTTGACTGCAGATGCTGGTGTATGCAATTAGATGAGTATCATTTCCCTCCCTTCTTCAATTCAGTTTCATTTTATTGATAGAAATGAGCAAACATGCACTCCAAACATAAAAACTACCAGAGCTCTCTCTCTCTCTCTCTTTCTTTACTCCACACAAATGAGGCTCGTCCCTGGTTTAGCATTAGTGCAGTGTTGGTCGGCCTTAATGTGATGCAAGAAACATCCCTCACGGGGGAACATACAGAAAGGCATCAACACACAATCAGACCAATTTTCCCCTCTGTCCTTTTCTCTCCCATTATCTCTCCCTTCGTAATCCTCACAGGGTTTTTCCCTCTCTCGCAAATCAAGGCTGGACCAATAGAAATCACCGCAGAACCCTAATAGGCAAAAGACGAGCGATGAGGGGAACAAGAAAGAGAGGAAGAGCGAGGGAAAGAGCAATGACAAACAAAAGAGAGAAGCTGGCTGGGTGTGGAGATGAAGGGGGTTAGCGGAAGTGTTAATGGCGTTAAAGTGGATGTGAGCCATTTTGGAGTGTGAGATTATGACTGGGGAGCGAGTAGCTGGCTGACAGCAGTGCATTATGGGGTGTCGCATTGCCCCGGTGGGATTGAATCATTAGGAAAGAGGAAATTTCATCAACACTTGCAGTACTGGGCACAAAGATTTATTAGTAAAACCGGCACTAAAACAATTCATCCAAAATCTTCTATAAATACAAAAACACACAAAAATCAACCAATAGCCACTTCTGCCAGTGAGCTAAAGACCTCAGCTTTGAGTGTCGGTGCTATATGACAACAGTGGAGAGTTTCAATAGGCAGGCTGAGGCAGCGACGAGCTCTTGGATTTTAAAGTGGAGCCAAAGAAATACAATACAGCCAATTGACTGAGAAGCACTGCAATTTCTATGATACCTTAAAGGATAAGTTTGGTGATTTTGGACCTGTATATAATTTGTCTCTTACATACCTGTAGTACTTGGACCCACAGAGAATATTGGCTCCAGAGTCAGCTGTCAGTTGAAACAGTGAGCTCCGTTTCCTCTTGCTGCTAACAATCAGTCTAAATGGGGTTTGTCAAAATATCTCCAAAAAAGCCAGTCTGTGAAAACGATATAGCAACCAACCAACATAATTATATCCAACATATATTATAGCCAATATTCTCTGTGGGTCCAAGTACTACATGTATGTAAGAGACAAATTATTTTTTAGGTCCAAATTCTCCAAACTTATCCTTTAACTAAATGTTGGTGTAGATTCATGTATGGGATTGAGAATCTGCTGTCCAGTCTCACTCGCCAACTGAGCTAGTGCTCCCTTTTCTGGATCCGCCTGCTCCCAAAGTCGATTTAATTTTAATTTAATTTAATTTTTGAAAGTATGAAGGACTTCATTACCCATAAATCCTGTAAGGTGACATCGGTAAACTAAATGGTTTCATTTTAGTGTGAGGTAGGGGTGGAGGTGGTGAAGAGGTTCAACCATAGTTGGTGAATTTTGGAAGGTTTGAAGGACTTCATTACCCAGAAATCCTGTAAGGTGACGTCAGTAAATTAAATCTCTTCTTCTTAGTGTGTGGTGGAGGTGGAGGTGGTGAAGAGGTTCAGCTAAGTGAAGCTTCAAGTCTGACTTTAAACAGTTACTTTCCCCCTCTGGCTTGTAAAACCTAAACTGTGACCCATTAGTGAGCTGGAAGTGTCGTAACATGCCTTAATTGTTAGATTGCGACATTAAAAGTCTTTCTAAAGATCGGTTTACCCTTCAGATTGACTGTCTTGATTTAGAATATTGCGGATAATCTAATACAGTTGTGCTCATCTACTGTAATGGCTGCTGAAGAAGGCCCATTTAAAGTTGGTGGTGTCATTACAGATTCAAGAGCTGATTCTTGTTTCTCTTGCAGATTACAGGCCAATTTATGAGCTGTGAACGAGAGCAACTAAGGGTAAGTCCTGCCTTTATGAGGTTTGTTTTGTTTTTATGTGTGTGTGTGTGTGTGTGTGTGTGTGTGCTTGCAGGTGTATGTCAATATGTACGTATCAGTTATAAGGACATGCGTATTCATGATTTCTCACATGCTTTGTTTGGATCCTTTCAAAAGCACATTGAACAGTCAATAAATAAGTGAACTGGGAAGAATTTAATGAATAATTACGTGATAAGAATGCCAACATTAACATTCAGTGTATTATTAGTATTCCTGAATCTGAATACGATATTTGGCAAAACACGAATAATGAAAACTAATACTTGTTAATTTCCAAATTTTCAATATTATTTGGATGTTTTAATAGTATATCCTATAATTGTGGAGAAAACATGTTCAACTGAGAATAACTTGACTGGCTTTTCTCATTGAACTCAGAAGAGAAGGGGGCGGACTTCGTTTGACTGGGAGTGGATTAAGACTCCCTGTCCTCTGAGTCTGTCCAGTACAGCAAGGTTGTTGTGTCTCCCCATCACTCCACACTACTGGTCTTCACTAAACTTAGAGACATTTGAGTAGAGGCACAGTAGCCAAAGATATAGGCTATTCCTCCCTGATTATTCTTTATTTTATACCAGTATATGTATAATTTAATATGTGTAATTAAACAAGAATTAGAGGTAAAACAAGGAGTTTTTCAAAATACGTTGATACATGCTATGAACACTAAAAACATGTATGATATTTCATTTGCACTATAAGATTAAAAATAACTAAGTATTTGGGAGATTTTTAATGTTTCAGTCTAAACTGCACCCACTTCAGTATGATCTCACCTCAGGAAGAGTCTCCTTATGTTGTAACCAAGTTTGCATTGGAAGAGTAATACCAAAGGGTAGAGGTGGGGACTCGAGTCACATGACTTGGACTTGAGCCAGACTCAAGTCACAGTTTTAATTGCCTGAGACTTGACTTGATGCATGAAGAGAAGACTTGAGACTTGACTTGACTTGGGTTCTGGTGACTTGGGACTTGACTCTGACTTGTACTTTGATGACTTGGTTTCTAAAGTCTTGACTTGAGATCTTGTGCTTGTGTAAATTACTTAGATTGAGAGTGATGAGATTTGTTCCAGCAGACGACTGAATTTAAATTCTGTTTTCTGAATTTGTATGGAATGATTGAATTTATTGAAGTTGAAACTGATTATAGAAATCAAACTCATGATGCTCTTACCAAGTTTTTATCCTGTTAAAACCATATTGCATTGAAAAGTCCTAGATATTTAGTTTTCTTTAAGATATTAAATTGATATTGGACTCTTTAGGGTTAGGGTTAGACTTGAGACTTGACTTAAGACTTTGCCTCAGGAGTTGAGACTGACTTGGGAATTACAGGAATTACAAGCTTTCCTCTTTGTAGTTCGGTTTAAATGCATGATATATAAAGTCATGAGTGGTCATTTTGATTTTCCTCATACCTGGGAAGCATCTTTATGATAAGTATGTTTTGGTCTAATTACTGACTTGACAAGAGACTTGAGAATACCAGTAGACCGCGGAGGCTCATTATAAATCTTGTAGATTGAGTAGACCTAGCTCATATCCCCACTTGGTGAGTCAGAGATCTAGCCCCTTGAAGTCTAAGACCTTCCTCGTGAGATTAAGACGAGCAATATTTATTTCCAATCACTTAGAAAGAGTGCAATTACAATAGCTGTATATCTTAAGTGCTGCATGTGCTGGCTGTGTTGCGTTGGAGCATCATTTTCATTCTGTGGGTATATTTTGAGTGTCAAAACATACTTGTAATGACTGCCTTGGTGTTATTATTCATGCCATGCCATTGCATCGCTATCCCCACTACACGCAGCCAACGGCGTGTTTCATTTCTTTTTAATTATCCATATCCATAAAGAAATGAGCAAGCATTTACAGCAGGATGGGGGAATGAGAAGCAAATAGATTACACTTGTGACTGGATTTGGACTCTGGATTTTTTTTTGTTTTCCTGTTTGGTTGGTTGGCCTTTTTTTTACCGCAGACATCTAAAATGTTGTCATTCCAGTTCCAGTATTTATCATTTTCTTTTTGGAGGTGATGGTTGAGTAATTTCCATGACCCTAGGACTCACGAAACCCATTTGCAACCCATTGTGTAATTTAAAAAATGTCTGGTTATGGATTTATTTAATTTCTGAAAAACTGACTTTTAGGAAACACGCCGAAGCAGTGTTATTTAACATTCAATCCTCCTGTTTCCCGTTATCTTTTGCGCTCTGCCCTCTGTGCACCATCCAACACATGTTGACCATGTTTCAACGCACCATGAGAACTGGGATCAAAGTGATTCCACTCAGAGGATGTTGTAAAGATCAAATGGCTGTATATTTGCCATTAAGCCAGACTGAAAAAAAAAAAACACTCCTCCAATCTAGATGAAAGTAATAGCAGTGGGAGAGAGGTCAGCCTAAAGGATAATGACTGGTATTCTTCACTGACAATTATCCTTTTTTATGCTTGCCAGAAGGGCAAGGATCTTTATGTGGAGACTGTAAGATATTATAAGAGCCTGTAGTATTTTCATTAGGTCCTTGTGACATACCTGTGCCTTTAAAGGCCAGTTGATGCTCCTGCTGATGCTAGTTTACACTTCAGTTTCATTGGAAGATTGATTTTTTCATTTCACATATCTACAATTAAAATTGCTTCTGGAAGGGGTTAGCGAGGGGAATATTAATTTCAAGTTCCCTGGTTATTTAGCTAGTAGAAGATTAATTTCAAGTTCCCTGGTTATTTAGCTAACTAGTAGAAGATTCATTTCAAGTTCCCTGGTTTAGCTAGCTAAGATTCATTTCAAGTTCCCTGGTTTAGCTAGCTAAGATTCATTTCATGTTCCCTGGTTATGTAGCTAGCTAGTAGAAGATTCATTTCAAGTTCCCTGGTAGCTAGTAGAAGACTCATTTCAAGATTCCTGGTTATTTAGCTAGAAGATTAATTTCAAGTTCTATGGTTTCCTGATGAGCCATGTAGTATTGTACAACATTAGATTGTTTGATATAGGTTTTGCATTTTGTTTGTTGGACTCCATTGTAAGTGCCCTTAATCCTATTGAGGATGTACGTAGCAGGCCTTACTAAGTGTTAGCCGTAATGTCAGTTCAGTTGAAGTAGTGAGCTTTTATTGGTGATTTGGTTAGATTTTTCATTATAGAATTTTGTTATATTTCCAGGTTGCTTTTCAAAACTTGTGGCGATCTGTTTTGTGTGCATTTGTATGTGAGTGTATTCCGCTTTGTTACAGTCAGTTATAGCCGGTCACCTTTGTTACATTATTTGCCAAGACGCTCACAGCGGGCAAGCAAGGAACTAGCGCTGAACTAGTTTTAACATGTTCTACTCTCTTTCACACTTCACACAAGTCTCTCTCTCTCTCTCTCTCTCTCTCTCTCTCTCTCTCTCTCTCCCTCTCTCTCTCTCTCTCTCTCCCCAAGGCCGTAGACTCCACTATGTACCAGAGGATCAGTCAAAAGGCACTTGCACTCTTCTGTGTTCTGTGTGTTTGGGTTTGGGTGAGTGCACGCACATGTGTGTGTATGCTAGTGTGTGTATTTATTGTTTCCTCAGTCTCGCTTCACTCCAACTCTCCTGTATGTTATTCATCCATTCTCTCACACTCTCTCTCTCTCTGTCACTCACACACACACACACACACACACACATAAACACACACACACACACAGGGGAATTCAAAAGCTCCCTGACAATGGCCTGCAACATTTCTGCGAACAGCTCCATGAGTGTGGCATTGTAAATTCACCTTGTACCAATCCCCCCCAACACACACACACACACACACACACACATACACACACACACGAACACACGAACACAAACACGGCCAAATCACTAATCACAGAGGAACAGAGAAATGTAAAACCTGGACTAATTGCATCAGAGAGATGTGCAAACTCAGGCAAAAAGCGGTGTCTCCCCCTCCCCTTTTAAGTCAATTTCCTTTAACACTGCTGTCAGTGTATGCCACACATTTACATTACCCATGGGGCCATGGGGCACCGAGGGAGGGGTATTCAAATGAAACCGATCCCAAAGCCTAGATGGAGTAATTACCTCTAGGCCCTTTTTCCTGTTCTTACACAAATTGTGTGCGTGTGTGTGTTTGTATTAGAGAAGAAGATAGTGTAATTCATTTTCACACAAACAATGTTACACTAAGAGATCAGTAAATATATAATTGACTATGTTTACATGCACAGAGGACACTTTTTAACCAGGTTTTGGTTGATGCGCATGTAAACATCATAACTGGGTTAGAATAACCCAGTTATGATCTCATGCTCTGATCTCATGCTCTGATTTTGAGAAACCTGGTCAAGATGTCTGGCTTACATCCATATTAAACTGGTTACTGTTTTATGGAAATGACCAAGTCAAGTCCAAGTCAAGTCCATGTCATTAATGTCAAGTCTCAAGTCTAAATGTAGAACACCAAGTCAAGTCAGAACAAATCAAGAGTCCAGTATCAATTTAATCTTAAAGAAAACTAAATATCTAGGACTTTTCAATGCAATATTGTTTTAAGAGGATAAAACCATAGTTTGATTTCTATAATCAGTTTCAACTTCATAAATTCAATCATTCCATACAAATTCAGAAAACAGAATTTAAATTCAGTCGTCTGGTGGAACAAATCTCATCACTTTCAATCTAAGTCATTTACACAAACACAAGATCTCAAGTCAAGTCTCAAGTCTTCTCTTCATGCATCAAGTCAAGTCACAAGCAATTCAAACTCTGACTCGAGTCTGACTCGAGTCAGAGTTTGAATTGTGACTCGAGTCCCCACCTCTGGGTCTCGTAAATGTAAAACATTTTCTAAAGCATCTATTAGACCTTAGCTTGCCTATGAGCCCTGCCCTCTTTCTGATGGGGGACACATCTAAATTAAACATTAATAATGTAATGAAATTATGATATTTGATGTGTGCCTTGACTGCTTGGAAAAAGACCATTTTGAAATTGTGGTTTGACGCTTGATTGATTTTTAAAATCTACATGGACATGATATTATTTTGATATTCTAATTATGGAAAGCTCCACTGCCAAACTACATGACGTGTCTTCTCCAAAAAAATGATGCTATCATATAGAAGAAAATCCAATAGGTTTTTTTTAGGATCTCTCTCTCTCTCTCTCTCTCTCTCCACTGAAAGCCTTAAGATATTCACAGGTAGAGAGCGGTAGATAGAGGAAGAAGGGAGGCAGGAAGTGAAGCAGAGGGATGAATGGAGATCAGGAGTCGTGAAAGAGGGAGAGCTGGCTAAAATTTTACTTTTTTCTTTCTTTTCCTTTATTTACAGTATACATGGAAACACACTCTTTCACAGGTGTGCCTTGTTCACAAGGACATACATTTAAAAAAAAAAACAAAAAAAAAAAAAAACGAGATTGATTCCAAAAAGCAAAGACATCAACATGTAAAAGAACAATAGTGCAGCAATGATACAGTAGCAACATTACTGAATACGGGCACATCCATCCTGCATATTTGATTTAATAACTGATATAAACTGTGATAGTGGGATAAGAGATTTTAGCCTCAGATTGCTCTGTAGTTCATTCCATTTGAAAGGTGTAAAATAGCTGAGAGCTTTTCCATGGTTTGTTGTGATAAAACGTGTCTCCAGAAGGAAATAGTCCTGAGATTGAGTGTGATAGGCTCAATGTTTACATTGTAAGTGGAGAGAGATGACCAGTTTACATGTTGAGAACACAGTGATGAGTGCTATAAGGTATGGCACTCTGATAAAGTGTATTCAGGGATTTTATGACTGAGGGAGAATCATGCATATAGACAACAACTAACTCTTAGGTTATATCATATGTCAACCTGTCAACCTGAAATTCCATTTTGATGGAACCACAGTAGGCCTCAAAAGTATTCATAATTAATTAGTATCTTGAATAGGTAGCCAAAGTTGAGGCTGCAACCTGACCATGCTGGTGATCATGATCTGGTATCATATGATATCATCGTGATCTGGTATCATATGATATCATTTTCATGTCAATCACATATCAGTAAAATGTAAGAACAAAATGGATGAGCCAGGTCAATCCTCACATCTAACAAGACCAAACATACAGTCAGATTACCAGTCTGTTCACATCAACAGGACTCATGAATTTTACCTGGCTAACCTCAAAGTTCACTCTTCAGTTTCACTCTTCATATGTGCTCACCTGGTGGAGGAGGCAGTCAGGGCAGTTCTCCATGTTCGTATGTAAAGCAGGTAATCCCAAATCTTTGGTTGTTTCTTCAGAAGTTTCTATGAATTTTCTGTACGACTGAGAGAGTGCGTTGAGTGTGTGTTTTGAGTGTGTGTTCTTACAGACTGGACAGCTGATGCCATGATTCCATGTTCACTGTGACTTCATAATGGCTCTTGGAGCTTTGAGGCAGCACTAGGGAGAAGTATTGCGATACTGTAGCCTATGATTGACAGTGCTAATCACTTTATAAAACATTGTAGTGCTCTCCATTAACAAATAAAACAATAGGGGTTATGCCCAACTTACTTACGCATTCTGTTAAAACGGATTTACTAGTTTCTGGTTCAGTTTCGCTTTACAGAAAGCTTGTTGTTGTGGCAGCTACGTGTGGATATGCCGTTTTATTCACCGTGTCTTCAGGAGCTGTCAAAGATGAGCATTTCCGATGTACATCGTATATGCAGGTTGACCTCCAAGACTCCCACGACCAAACTGGATAAAGGGTTTAAGCTATACGCTTCTTCATACATCTGCAACTATGAGGGTAGCTGTCTACTAGCTAGCCGGCTAGCTATCTAGCTAGCTCACTACCAAACACTGTTGTTAAGAGAGTCTCACCCCGGCAAGTTTCTGATTAATGAGTGCTATATATGCCTACATAATTACGTTGTCGATTTATTTTCACCAGTATCAAACAGAGACAGGCTGACTGGCGAAATCGGTATCAGGGCAGCAGCCTGTCACAGGGGGACCTGGTCATGATCCCTGATTAGTCTCCTATTCTGAGAGGCTTGATAAATATCATATTATATTTATCTGGTTAATATCAGATCCCTGAACTGGAATTAGAACTGAAATTGAATGTGAACAGACTAGCAATCCCTACTCTCAAACTGTGTGGCTTCTCGTTTTTCCTCATAGACCTGTGACAGGCCCGCACAAAATGCTTGAACTGGACAAGTTCAAATGTGATGGGGAGGCAGGGGGACACCAATCACGATTCTTTCTCTTTATACATATTATTTTTTAATATCAAAGGATAATTTTGGCTTTTAAAGCTATAGTCATGGTTTGAATGCTGTGGTGCCCCCCCAACAAGGTATATTGGCTGGTGCCCCTGGGCACTCGCCCAATGCTATATATACATAATCCGGCCCAGATTACACCAAGTGGCCTTTGGATCTCAGGGCTTCTCCCAGTCAGAAGGAGGGGTGAAATCTATAGTAGATTCTACATGGAGCATGTTAACATCAATAAATCACTGGCACATTAATTTTGAGATATTAGTTATATTACATTGTTTATAATTCATTAATCTTCAAAAGCTGTGACCTGTTTCGTGCAGATACCTAGACTATTGAATTATTTCTAATGAGTCATTTTATGGCATCCCACAAAATTCTTATATCTGATACTGTATTATTATTAAAGAGGAGGAATTAATTTAGCCCTGATTTAAATTGTTCACAAAATTGTTAATTTTCTAATTGGCATCTTCTCAGAGAGCAGAGAATGTATATGGGTGGTTGACATATAAGCCTGAAAAAAAGTTTTTTTTTTTAACTTCAAATATTAGGCATGAAAATTATTAAGTTGTGTTGTACTGACTCTTAGATTTCCAAAAATATATGTGGTCTTTTAGATTTTGTATTGGAATCTGAATTTATTCACCAATTTGTTGTATTAGTGCCTAAAATTGTCATATGGTGTGACATGAAAGTTATTGTATATAAAATGAAAATGGGGTATACTTTTCTTAAGTAACTCACTTTATAATAATTCTTTATCATTACTATCTTGAGATCCAGCATTTCCTTGTGCAAATTCATTACATTTTGTATTATTTTTTCTTAATCATCGCGCAAAGTAAGACATCTGTCCTCAATCTTTCAATATATTTTAGATTAATTCTGACAAACCCTGTTATAAATCTAACAAAATACTTGTGACTCTTGCTGATACTATTTTCCATGTGTTCCACTGAGATTTTTATGATTTATTACTAACAAAGCCTTTTTATTGTCACAATTCTGAATGTCACACCAAATGATATAGTGTCACACCATAGGATGAACCACACGACACCACAATTTGTCAATGCAAAAACATGTATTATATGCATTTAACATTCAAATAAAAACAGTTTAAGAAAAATCACACAAAAGTGTGGAACATTGTGCCACTAAACATTGTATAGCACTTGGGTATCGGACACAGGACTAGAGAAGAACCATATTTCTAGTGAGGAACACACTAATAAAGAATAGTATCACTTGTATAGTATTGTCTGGTAAGTATTGTTTACAGTTAAGTCTGCTGAATATTAACTACTGGTAAGTATTGATCACTCATATGTCAGGTAAGTATTGATTACTCATAACTACTGGTAAGTAAATCAGTCATATCAACAAGGTTGCTGAACAGTGAGGTTATTTCTGCTTTCATAAACATTCATTTAAAACATTAATTAAATTCATTCATTTAAATGCACAGTATGTAATTTCTGCAGCTAGGGGTCTCTCAATAAAAACAATAACAAAAGACGTAGTTTGATGACATCATGAAGTAGCGTGGGATCATGGGAGTTTTTTTACGGGGACAGCTTCGGCGACAGAACGCGCAGCGAACGGGAATGAATAATCGTGATCCATCACGAGTGAGCAATAAAAACAATAGAATGAAAAAAACAACAGAGTGGCTAGAGTGGCTAGCTAGCTAGTTCGCCGACTTCCTTCCTCACTCTGACGTATCATCTGGTGTTTCCCGTGTTTCCCCGGAAGTTAGGGGGTAAAGGGGATATGACGCCATTGACAGGCGACCAAATGAAACGCACTGTTACCTTGAATAAAATTACAGATTTCTCTGGGTTTGAACATTGTTGGAAACATTTGGGATAATGTAAGTACACAACTCAACAAAATATATAACATAGGTCTAGTCGTTTTTAGATATTTTACTGCGGAAATGTTACATATTATACCTTTAATACATTCATTTAAAACATTCATTTAAAACAGGGCATAAGTTCATTCTAGTAAATGAGTTAAACAACTGAATATCACAAGTTAATGATATCTTTCTTGCCATGTCAGCTGAAGTTTGTAAGCTGAAGCTGAAGCTGAAGTAGGTAAGTATGGATTCCCCTGAGTGGAGTAGGTATACATTTTTTTTCATGTGATGATAGACAGAAAAAAAGTGTTAAAAAGGACAAAACATACATTAAACTTAGCTATTAGTTATAAAATACAAGAATAAATTGCTAGCTCAAATTAATAATTATTCTGAGTGTAGGAAAATACAGTTCATATCATATGGTGTGACAAATGGATCATATGAAGTGACAAGCAAAACCTGTCACACAATATGATGTAGTGTCACACCATATGAGGTTTCATGCACTTAGCACAACATTGGGCCTTGTGGTTATACGCTAGCATGCTAACAGCATACCTACTGCAACATGGTAACATAGATTTAAAAGTAATAATGACAAAAAAGTCATTTATCTTTGGCATTTTTATGTAAAAAGCGTCACACTAAAAGACACCTGGAAAGGGTACTGAAGTGGGAGTGCCAAAAAGATTTGATTTATTGAAAAAAATGACAAGAGACAACTCACCTTGTAACCCTTCCATGTCCTTCTGAGATGTTTTCTGTACTTCCTGGTTGAACAAGGACCCCTCCTCCTCAAGGGTCTCCAAACAATTGTCCGTTTTAAATATCATAATATAGTGTCACACCATATGATATCCATTTCTGGGACAAAATCTTTTTGATCAGAGCTGACTCAAAATATTATGCCTGGTCTTTGAAAAGAGCAGACTCACAAATAGACACCTGTGTTATCATTTTGTACTTTTTTGATGAGAGTTGCATTTATTTTTCTTATTTTTATTCAAGTTTAAACTTTGTGAAACGTGCTTGGGACAGTCACACCATATGAGCTTTTTCATGTTTGGTTGAAAATTGTGAAAAAGTGAGTGATGAATTGTATGAATGTTCAGTATGTTCACATAAAGCAGCATGTTCTGAACAATATAAAATACATTTTTGACAAATTTAATATTTATTTTGTTTGACGCTCGGAACCAAAAAAAGGCCATGTCATGTCAACCACCCATATATGTCACATATATATACATTCTCTGCTCTCTGAACAAAATAAACGAAATCATATGAAATTAACGTTTTATCTATTGTTGAAAAAGATTTATGTCTAGAAGAGTAGAATGTATATTTTCTCTGTTGCTGTTTATGTATTAATTAGACATCATATGCTGAAAGGCTGTGGTGGCTGGAGATGTATAAATAGGTGTGGTTGTTTTATCTAAAACTGGGTTTACAATGTATTCATGTCTTCCCCTAAAAATACTCTATAATCAGTCATATTAGATATGATTCTAGATAGAGGTATTGGGCACATATGTGGAGACAAAACCAATTTTGACCCTGGAAATAATACCCTTTAAGAATGTAATTATACCCTCTTGATCGTTGCCTCTGTCTACTATATGTAACTTTAAATTATGGCAGAGCAATATCATAATCCATTTTGTTTTATGTTAGACTTATATTAGACTGTCCATTTTGGTGGAGTAGTTAGACTTTTACAGGCAGTTTCAGATTGGCAGTCAATACATCACAACTAGACTTGGTCTTGATTGACAGGTCAACCTAAACAAATGCTTAAATCCTTCCAATCAGGCAGGTTTGCAGCATTTAAACTGACACATGCTCTGGATTGCCTCCACTCAGCAAGTCTGCATCATTTAAATCAGGGGAGTGGGTGCTGTCTGCTACTCAGGGCCCGGTGTAGAGTTTCTCCTGTGCCCGAATGTTTTCTTCAAACTCATTCAAGGGAAACCCTGTTACCATGATGATTGATTGACACTAAGATCCCACCTAATTTTGTAGCATGCTAATTCCATGACACTACTTGCACTAGAGAGAAGTGTCAGTACAAACCCGGCAGCACAGTGCAATTTAGTATAAAAAATTATGCTTGTGTATGCTAATGTATGTTATTTCACGTTGATATAAATTCTTCTTTATTCTTCATGATTATAATGCGATTAAGGCACTAACGCAAGTAAAGCAGCCCATGTAAACACCATGTAGTAACTACTGATAATGTAATAGCTACCGATAATGTAATAGAAGTAAAAGTAATAAAGATGATCATGTAATAAAAAGCCAATAATATAATAAAATCTTGAACCAATAATGTAATAACAGTTTTGCCCAGTCATTCCATTGTTGGCTTGTTAATTATTTTTCGGGTCAATAATGTAATAACTTAAACCAATAATGTAATAGCACTCTTCAAATTTCTTAATCTTTGCACATGAAGTGAAAAAAGTATAAAATCAGTGTTGATGAATCTTCCAAGGAATAATAATTTGGAATAAAGTCTTTCATTTTGATAGCAATTAAGCAACTTACTTTATATTCTCATTTGTTTCTCACTGATTTTACAAACTCATTAAAGGGTTGCGCAGACAGAGAATTTTTCCAATCGAAACCAAGGGCTACAGCTTGTAGCCCTTGAAATATGCCTGGCTAATAAAAAAAAAAAACTGCTAGAATTCAAATTGTCATGGCATTCTTTCTTATGATTAGAATGTGCTGAAAATAATTATAACTTGTTTCATGTCCCGCAACTATCAATGTGCTGAAAAACTGGTAGGCAATTCCACTGTAGTGACAGTAGATGGCTGTTGAACAGAGCAAAGCATATTACAACAAGTGACTGCATTGGTGTACCCATGTGTGTTCCCACATGCATTGCATACATTAGTGTGACATCTTTTGGGCCATAAAAACACTTATCGTGACGAGAGTATGGAGGGGGACGCAAAAGAAAGAGTGGGAGAAGAATTGATGCAAAAAGGAAGACTTGGGCTGTAAAGATGTAAAAGGTAGAGAGGTGATAAAGTGTGCTTTTCCCCTATATTTGTTTTCTAACTGTGGTGGTACGAAGCGCAAATCCATACCATGTAGGGGGGTCTGGGGGCATCGGCCCCCTGCAATAAAATTTTTGGTAACCTTTTAAATTATAGGCCATTAATTACACAGTAATGACCTCAGAATAACTAAGTAATATCCAAGTAAAATAGATGTTACTAGTTGTAGCATTCTTAGAATGACTGGTAATTGCTGAGTAATATACAAGTAAAAAACGGTTCTTTTACCAATAATTGTATTAGGTAAATGGAATCACCACACACTTTATAAAACTTAAACTGATGATAGGCAAATTTTTAGGGCAAAATTTGCCAGCAATGGACAATGAGTGATTGGGCAATGGGCAATGGTAACTGACAAATTTGACAGAGTGGAAAATGGATGAAATAACAGATACTGTCACTGTCATCTTGGCCTCGTCTTTTCTACTGAAAATGTAATAATTGAATCATTTTATCAAGGTTATTCACTGGAATTTCATAACGTATGTATTACAGGTTTATGTATGGCTTTGGGCTGGCATCCAAATGCTAGCTTGCCAGATTAAATGTTATATGAAAAGAATCACAGGTATTATTTCCTAGTTGTTTACTATTTAGTTAGTTGGACCATTTCAGAAATATTTTGGGCTACGGACAGGTCACCTGACCAATTTTCTTGTCTCTGATTGGTTGATGTTTAAACTTTGCCAGCAAAGCTTGCTCTCCGATTAAGCTTGGCTAGATTTCAAACTGATACATTGTTTTCAGTGAGAAAATATTTCCAAATTTGCCTGTGTGTCACCTTTAGAAATTAGCTAGAAGCGAAGGATAAACTAGTTCAAAAAGGAAGAAAGCTTCCGCACACTATCTCTACTTTCCTTTGGTTTGCTCCATCAAAAGTTATTCCTTGTGGGTATCTCACTCAGTTTGTTGTTTAGCATTGTTTGTTTACGGAAACCTATTTTGTATTTTATCATTTTCTTAATTTCATTTTGCCCATATATAATCCATAAGAATATATATTAAAAATGTAGATATTGTGCTTTAGTGTAGCAAACTAGCACGCTAAATGACAGCTATTTGGATGTGAAGGGATGATTAGGCTATTACTTGTTTAGCCAGAGCTAAAGTTAGCAGCTAAAGTATTTTCGGCTACTTCTGCTAACGTTACACACCAGGAAGGGAAACAATCTCCAACTCTTTGCCTGAATGTGATTGGTGGTGTGATTGGCAACCATTGTTGCCTGGCACCAGCCCCTGAATTGCTCTAACTAGATTCAGGTCTGGAATCACTTCCATTAACAGTGGTTTCACTGAACAAAAATCTGTTCAGGCCAATCAGCATCTGTTGCTCGGCAGAATTCGGAAGAAGCAATTTTGTGATTGGTTATGGGAAAAAACAATCCCTGAGAACTCAATGCTTGGCAACGCATTCCAGAATGCCCTTCTTTTAAATCAGTTGAACTTGGAGCAATTTCATGAAATGAAGTTGAAAGTGAAATGGCCATTCAGTGTGAATATCAGGCAACAACTGTTTGCATAATATTAAACTTTTTCATCTTTTTCTCGTTGCATCACAGTCCTGGTTCGCCTCACCACCCATCCCATCATGCTGTGTGCTCAAGGTTATTCGCTTCAATGAATGGAGACAACCAGGTTGCCTCGTGAAATCATGTCTGGAGTGCAACTATTGTTAACATTATTTGTCATCTTGACTATAGTGTAGATTAGAATCTAGATCTAGACAGTCGAGAGATTAGAGTTTAGATGTAGTTAGCTAGCTATCTAGATCTAGAGTCTAAATGTCAGTTTAAAGCTACACTAAGCGATTTTTTTCTGACCACTAGAGGGTGACAGAAACCCCAACACATTTTGTAAACACACAGCAAAGCTACGAGGCGACGGAAACCCTGAAGGACAAACCGTGCAAAAAGGCTAATGGCTAAAATAAATGTACCTGCGGAGAAATATTGCCCGTTACCAGCCTCGCTTTGCCAGATTTTTCTCCCGCTGAAGGTTATATGTCCCACAATGACAAGTGAAGAGGTAGGTAGCAAGTTTACTAGTTGAAAATGTTTACTCGCTGGCTTCATTGATTCGCCATTACTCGGGCTGAATGTGACAACAAGCTTTAGGAAAGAGGTGAAAACAACAACACTGCGTGTGTGGCTATTTGTTTATATCATTACGTCTCAAAGAAGCCACGTAGCCAACTCCACGTAGCACACGTTAGTTTCAGGATTGGTTACAGGGTCTGAAATCACTTATTGCAGGTTTAAGTTCAAGTTCAAGTTTATTTATTTATATAGCCCTTTATCACAAGCATGTCTCAGAGGGCTTTACAGAGAGTGTGTCTAGCTAGGTCTAACTAAACACAATCAGTGGTAAACAAAATTTTGTAGGACAGCATGATGAAAAACACAAGGTAGGTAGGAGCAGATTTAGCGAGACAAACAATCTACCTATTCTATATAGCCTAACCTACCCGGCACCCCAGCCTTAGACCCTAAATGCACACAAGGAAAAACTCCCAGGAAAAAATTTGGAAGAAACCTTGGGTGGGCTGAGGCAGATAGGGATCCCCCCCCGGGACGGCTTAGCGTGCAATAGGTGCCGGGCAAAACATTGACAGAGTCATGGGCAACAATGATGACAAGAGAAAACAGAGAGAGACAAAAGAAGGGGAGGAGCATGCGGCGGTGGGGGGGGGGCTGAGGCCAGCAGTAAAGGAGCGAGGGCAGCAGCGTCCAGGAGGGAGCAGCGGAAAGGAAGGGCAAGGCAGCACTGACGACGAAGAGCCAGGGCAGCACCCGTCACTGCCAGGTAGAACACTGACCTGGAGTCAGAGAGGAGGAGAGAGAGGAAGCCGCGTACACACACACAACACACCCAGACACACACACACACGTAAAGAAGAAGGGGGGAAACAGCTGCAAACAGAACACACAGGGTCAGAGACACACGGGGGGCAGCAGCATCAGGGATGTGGAAGGGACCGAGGCCGGCGCTGACGACCACTGGACTGCACCGGAGTCTGAAGGGGGGAGAGAGTAAGGGGAGAAGCAGCAGCAGCAGAACACAAGACAGACACGTTGGGTGGGAGCAGGACCAAGGCCGGCGCCAACGACCGGCGGGAGCAACACCTGTCCACTGGCAGGTGGAGCACTGGACCGGAGTCTGAGGAAGGGGAGAGAAGACAGCTGCACACAGAACACACGGAGTCAGAGCACATCGGGTGGGAGCGGCAGCAGGGATGGGACTATGGCATGCACTGGCGACCACTGCACTGCACCGGGGTCTGAGAAAGGGGGAGGAGACAGGTACACACAAAGACAACGAACACACGGAGAGAGATCCAGGTGGGAGCAGCGTTAGGGAGAAAACCAGCCGCGCACACACACACACACACACACACAGAGCTGTGCAGAAGCAGCACAAGACCCAGACGTATTTGGGCACAGACACGCTCATACAGACAGCAGATAGGAAGTGATTAGACACAGTATAGCCAGAGGGCATCCCTATGCTTATGTTCCCAACGGCAAATTTCTATATAAATACTATCTAGGCTAGGGTAAGAGAGAAGACTGTGACGAGCCCAGGCCAGCGGTGCTAAGGTAGGTCGTAAGATTGCGAGAAAAGATAGGTTTTGAGTCTAGATTTGAAGATTTCGACAGAATTAGCTTCCCTGACTGTAAGAGGTAGCTGGTTCCAGAGATAGGGAGCTCGGTAGGAGAAAGCTCTACTGCCTGCTGATTTTTTCTTGATTCTAGGGACAATAAGGTAGCCAGCGTCCTGCGAACGGAGGGCACGAGATGGAATATAAGGGATGATGAGGTCGGATAGATATGATGGTGCAAGCCCATGTAACGATTTATAAGCTAACAGAAGCACCTTAAAGTCAGATCTGGCTTGAATTGGGAGCCAGTGAAGGGAGGTTAGGATAGGAGTGATGTGGTCAAATTTTCTAGTTCTGGTTAGTATTCTGGCAGCAGCATTTTGCACAAGTTGTAGTTTTTTAATACTACAGTTAGGTAGGCCAGAGAGTAAGACATTACAATAATCGAGTCTTGATGAAACAAAAGCGTGAATTAAGGTTTCAGCATCCGCCGTGTTTAGTAGGGAGCGAATTTTCGAGATATTACGTAGATGGAAAAATGCTATCTTAGTGATTTCCTTAATGTGAGCATCGAATGAGAGAGCTGAGTCGAACGTAACGCCAAGGTTTTTAACTGTGGGACTCTGGGTAATTAAGCAATCCCCAAAATTTAGAGTAAGGTCTGAAACGAGGTAGTTGGGTTTTTGGGCCAACAACTAGCATCTCAGTTTTGTTGGCGTTTAGTCGCAAGAAGTTTAGTGACATCCAATTGGTGACAGCGATTAGGCATAATTCTAGGTTTGAAAGTTGTAAGCGGTCGTCAGGTCTAATTGGTATGTAAATTTGAGTATCGTCCGCGTAACAGTGAAATTTAATACCATAACTGCGAAAGATTTCACCAAGAGGTAGCATGTAAATGGAGAAAAGCAAAGGTCCGAGCACGGAGCCCTGCGGTACGCCAAAGTTAACTTTAGAATAATCAGATATAGTATTTTTATGTGAGACACAATGTGTTCTGTCAGATAGGTAGGAATTTAGCCAGGAAAGCGCAGAGTCGCGGATGCCAACGTCGCTCGCTAGGCGGTTTAAGAGAATATTATGATCGACTGTATCAAATGCCGCACTCAAATCAAGTAAGATAAGAACAGAAGAAGAATCGGAATCTGAGGCGAGGAGTAGGTCGTTTACCACTTTTGTGAGAGCAGTCTCAGTGCTATGTAGAGACCTAAAACCAGATTGAAAGGGTTCGAAGAGACTATTACACGAGAGGTAGTCAGTTAGTTGGGTAGAAACTATTCTTTCCAAGACTTTAGAGAGGAAGGGGAGATTGGAGATTGGTCTAAAGTTATTAAGATCATCCGGATCAAGGTTGGATTTTTTGAGCAGAGGTTTAATTATGGCTGATTTGAAGGACGAGGGCACAATGCCAGAGGAGAGAGAGGTGTTAATGATATTGAGTAGGGAGGGGCCTAATATTGGGAGAAGTTCCTTAACCAATTTAGCAGGAAGAGGGTCAGATAAGCTGGTTGTGGATTTAGAGGAAAGTACTAATTTAGAGAAGATGTCTAAGGAGACAGTCTCAAATTGCGAGAGTACGGCGGTGGTCTCTAATGGAGCTAATGCACGATTAGGAGAGGGATCAACGCCCTCGGTGGGTAAAGAATTGCTAATTTCATCTCTAATAGAGTCAATTTTGTGATTGAAGAAATTAAGAAAGTCATTCGCGGTAAATTGAGAGCTCGCTACAGGGGAGGGTTTACGAGTAAGTTTTGCTACCGTGTCAAATAGAAACTTCGGGTTATTTTTATTAGTGTTAATAAGATCTGAGTAGTAGGAGGCCCTAGCGGCGGAGAGCGTACGCTTGTAAGTCAATAGGCTATCGCTCCAAGCTAGTCGAAAGACCTCGAGTTTGGATAACCGCCATTTGCGTTCTAGCTTTCTACACGCCTGTTTTTGTGCACGAGTTTCATCAGTGAACCAGGGCGACGGTTTCTTTAGACGGCGGGTTTTTATGAGTAGGGGCGCAACAGAGTCAAGCGAGTCAGTTAGAATAGAGTTGAAGTTATCCGTGAACTCGTCGAGGGAACCAATTCGTTCAGAGAGAGAGGCAAGAGTTTTAGGTAGGAGATCAGCAAGTTTTGTAGTTGTCGAAGTATCAATACGGCGGATGCTGTAGGTATCAACTGGATTGGAATGCCGACAGGGCAGAGCAATTTGAAATTTAATGAGATAATGATCTGATAATGCCGGTGGATACGGCAAAACTTCTAAGTCTGACACGTTAATACCACGAGCGAGGACCAGATCAAGAGTGTTGCCGCTAGAGTGGGTCTGTTCGTGAACCAACTGAGTAAAGCCAAAAGTGTCAATTAGGGACGAAAAAGCTTTGCTAAGTGGATTAGTTTCACAATTTAGATGAATATTGAAATCACCGATAATTAGGATGTTATCCGTACGAATTACAAGGTCAGAGAGGAAATTGGAAAATTCTTCTAAAAAAGATGAATAGTCTACCTCTTGTGTCAGATGCTTGGTCTGACTGAAGAGCTGAGGTAAATTTGAGGAGATGATGAGTAAAAATAAAATTATTTTACAAATATTTTTAGCATGGCAGGTAATGATCTTACAATGGCCGCAAATGGCAGAATACATGTAGGGGAAACACTGGTGTGCTGGTCTTTTGCTTCTGCTTCTGCTCCATCTTTGGTGCTCAGCGCTCATTGCTTTGGTGTTTCTGCACTGCACTTCCCAGAGATCATTAGTCAATCAAACAGCATGGGTGGTACTGTGATGTCTTTTTCTGGTGATGAAGTTTGAGTTTCTGTAGGTGGCGCTCTTTTCTTTGTCTGTTCATTGACTTTAGACCAGGTTTTTGTTGGTCAATGGCGCAATCGCTTTCCGCTGCCTCAAGATAGCAATGTGCCAACAATGCGCCTGACCACACCTCATTTTAAGACCAACACGCCCATGGGCGCACAGATGGGCGCAAGTACATTTGCTATTTAAACAATGTGGGCACTGGGCTCGAAAATGACAACTGCGTCAGTTGGAAACTAGCAATGACACTTGCGCTGCGCTTTGCGCCGGGTGTAAGATAGGGCCCTAAGAGTCTAACAGCCCTGCGGCATTGAATTTTGTGGAAGCGTCCCCGCCAAGAATCGAACTTGGGTCTCCTAACCGAGAGTCTGCAATCTATATATGGGTACAGTACCTCTCCCCCCCCCCCTCAGAAACATGGGTGCATCTCCACATGTCTTAAAGACATTAGTGCTTAGATGTCTGTGCACCACCTCAAACTCAATCTTGACAAGACGGAGCTACTCTTTCTCCTAGGGAAAGAGGAAACACTGCCCTCACACAGACCTCTCCATCTCCATTGACAACACCACTGTGTTGCCCTCTCAGACTGCCAAGAACCTCGGGGTGATCCTGGACAACCAGCTGTCCTGCTCTGCCTACATTGACGCGACAACCTGCTCCTGTAGGTTTTCCCTCTACAACATCTGCAAAATACGCTTGTTCCTTATGAGGGAAGCGGTGCAACTCCTGGTCCAGGCACTTGTCATCTCCCGCCTGGACTACTGCAATATTCTTCTGGGCGGGTACCCGCCTCTGCCATCAGACCTTTACAGCGCATTCAGAACGCTGCAGCCCGTCTGGTGTTCAACCAGCCAAAATTCTCACGTCACTCCCCTCTTCCAGTCATTTCACTGGCTTCCCATCTCTGCTCGCATCAAATTTAAGACAGTGGTACACGCCTAGGACAGTACATCGAGCTGCCCCTCTGTATCTCTGTTTTGCCAGTATGTTTCAGTGCTGTCCTTGGTGTCCGTGGTTAATAAATTTGTTTGCACACTTGTTTGGTAGTACGATTTAGAGCCCGCATACACTGGGCCTAAGTGGTTAGAAGAAATACTGCGATAGCCTTGTCTTGGCTTGTCTTAGCTTGTACATTAGCCTAGGCTTTTATTAGAATTTGTATACACATTAGTTTGGTAGTAGCCATACTTAAAGCCCGCACAAATGGGGCCTCTGTGTATTCGTGTGACTTAGAAAATTTAGTTTAACAGATAGATAAACTATGAGGGTGGCTGGACAGCTGAGTGGGCCCTGGCATTCAGGTGAAGCTGCCAGTCAAGCCAGCAGGGCCAGTCAGACTTAGCTAAACCTAAGCAGATACAATGTGGTGAGTTGCTGAGTTGGCCAGGTATCTGCTCTCTGCTTGGGCAAATGTAGGATGTGACTTTCATAGTGTGTGACTTGGTAGGGTTTAGATGTAGCGTGTAACTTAATGTTCTGGAATAGAAAGGAATATTGTAAAGTAGTTGTTGGTAACAGTGGTGCAGATGACAGTGACAGTTGTGTAGTGGACTTGGGTCTGCTGAGTCTGGGCAAAGAGGGGGGTGTTTCTGGGACACTGGAATACACTGTTGAGTGTCATGGGCCTAATTCAACGAAAGATTGGTGAAGGAAGGTGCCCACTTGAAAACCCCAATGACTTGCCTACACTCACTCACCCTGTAACTAGAGTAGGTAGCTGGTGAATGTTGCTGTCTGACGTATGGTCCTGTAGATTTATGATGGTACAGCCTGATGTTTTATATGGTACTCATTTGTATGGTAGTGTATCATTCTATTAAACTCTGAATTTGGACTCTAGATGAATGCTCACCTCAGATTATGGCACAAAGGATAGTAACATCATATCCTGTGTATTGAGAAATGCATTGTGTAATACAACCTCTTCTCTTAATATACAGAGTTCTGCTGGCGAGAACGGCTTTCTTTGCCTTTCTGACTTATCTAGTTTGCGATCATGGGTGTGCATGGTCAGGGGGTTGTTTAATATGCAGTACTTAATTTACATATTGATTTTCATTGGCTTTCACCTGGGCCACCGTGGACAATAACACCACAGTAAAATGTCTTTATGAACCACCTTAAATTACCCCGCCACAAATTTTGCGCTGTGCAACTCTGTTGCCGCTGTTTTATGAAAATGGGCCCAGGTGTTTAGAACAGCAAATGTAAAAGCTTACATGAACTGGCTGTAGGTTGAATCACTAATTGTGTTGAATCAGTTAGCAATAAAGAGTTGCAAAATAGACATTTATTATTTCTCTCTATGATGTTTAGGGAGCCACGAACAGCTGCTTACAAGAACAGAACTGCCGTGTGGGTGTGCATGTGTGTATGTGTGCGTGCATGTGTGTGTGTGTGTTTTCCCCGCCTCTACTCCATCCCTCCCCTCTTCTCCCTCTTTCTCTCATTCACTTTCATCGTTCAGTGGTACTGTAGCATCGTGCTGCATAGAGTAGATCTAGTCATTACGCTCACACACACAGACACTGAAACACACACCCACGCCCCCCCACACACACACATTGAGAAGTGGTGGCTAAGCAGGATTTTACAGAAAAGGAGGAGAAAGGAAGAAAGGAGTAAAAGGAAAAATAAAGAGGGTCAAGAACATCTTCCCAATTCGAGAAGAAACGGCAGCTTTCTCTGAAGCAAAACTCCTCACCTCACGTTTTCAATCGAGAGAGGTATTGATTGTGAAAGAGGGCTGGTGAAAGGGATTGGTCAAACGGCTGGAGGAGAAGAGTAGAAGGATAGAAAGAGTGGAGGATACAGTCTGTAGGCTGCAGAACTTGTGTTTAAAGTAAAGGAGGAATTGGTTTCTGTGCTGCGGGGGAAAAGCACTCGGCTGTCCACTCACCACGATGATGTTTCTGTGGGTAAGTTGCACCTATGTGGAAGGTGTGTGTGTGTGTGTATTGTTTTTAGCCCTAGCTGCTTCTTGGTGTTTGCTTTGTATGTTTGCTCTACTGTAAATGTGCTGTAGAAAATGTATTGAGACAAGCAGTGTCTCAGTTTGATTAGTCAGTGATTATCAGAGCTGCACTCATGGATGTTGAATGTGTTGTTTGCGCATTACGCTACAGAGCTGAGAGTGTGTGAGCATGTTACAACTAGTTATATGTCTTAATGTTCCCCCAAATTTTATGTGCATAAATTAGTGTAAATACACCAACAATAACACAATTTACCCAAATTAAATAGCAAAAAGACTGGTGGCCAGATGTATTTTGTTTTATTTGAATTTTGTTCAACAGACATTCTGCAAGGCATTTTCAACAAGGAAAATAATTCTTAAATTAATTTTGGATGAATTTAATTTGACTTATTCAACTGACTTTGCAAAAAGATTGTCAAAAGTGCCTTAGGTCTGGTCTTTAGTGGATTGCAAGTCTCAAACTCAAGAAGCCAACCTGGGAAATGAATCAGTAAGAAAGAAGTGGAAGCTTCTGTCCTCTCTCTCTCTCTCTCTCTCTCTCCTGGTTTTGTTCTGTCTTTATGGGTCTCGGTCGGCCGATCTGCTCTGCCACTTAGTTGCTTGCATCCTCCTCTCACATCGCCGGGGCGGCTGATCAGGCTCCTCCAAAGGGATTGTGGGAGAAAATGAATCACACTGAACCGTCTCAATCTGATGGGTGGCATGAGGAGCCGGGGGTGGAGAAAATTAAAACAGTTCATCAAGGATGCAACATTAGACTTGGTTTCCACTGTTGAGTAATGCCTTGGGGTGTCTAGCCTACGTCAAGATTTGTGTCTTTGTGTTCATTTAACTTTACAAAGGACAACTTTTTAGAGAAGAAACTCCCCTGCCCTATGAGCCGTGGTGCCTCAAAGAAAGTCTGTTTCCCTTTATCGCACATTTAACTAACAAGTGAAAACTAGCTTAACACGAGTTACATGTTTGCCAGCTTTGAGCGTTAAATATACTTAGAAAAAATCAACTGAAATCACCAATAATAGCTCACTACTACAACTCAACAAATAACGCTACTGCTAACATACACTTAGCCAGGCCTTCTGTGCTAACGTTACATCCTTAACAAAGGATTAAGCCTTACAATGAAGAAGTCAAACAATATCCAAAACCTGAATCAAACAATCTAATGTCAGTCAGTATACCAGGAAACTTGACATGAATCTTCTACTAGCTAGCCCAATGCTTCCACAAGCAATTTGAATTGTAGAGAAATGTGAAATTAAAAAATCAATCTTCTAACGCAACTGCAATGAAAACTAGCATAGCAGGAGCAGTAACCTACAGGCCATCAGCTGCTCTATAAATCGAATGACAATAGAGGCGGGTCTTGATTCTGCCCTTTGGTCCGTTGTAAACAAAGAAATGGAGGAAAAGCCCTTTCTGATACATCACTAACACTTCTAGTTGAGTGTCACTCAAAACGAAGGGGGACGTTTTTTGGGGCCATAATGTGACAGGGGGAATAAAAATACTATAGGCTCTCAGACACAAACGCACATGGACCTTGTGGTGGACATAAAAGTGACACATTTTCAGTTTTTAGCATGCATTCCTCAAACTTAACCTCTAATTCTAGTTGTTTCAACATTATAGAGATAGGAGATTCAATTGTTGCAGCAGCAACTCACACTTGAAATACAGCACCAACTTCGCAAAACACCATAATAAAACAACAGTGTGTTCTCACAAACCATACTACTACAATCAAATAATCAATTCTACCAAAAACAATAAAATGTATAATAATAAATCACCTCCCCCATATACTAGAAAGATATTGCCAAATCTGTATCCACATATCCTGATATCCACATAGTGATATATCAGCATAGTGACATATTGCACATGAACATATGGGGAAAGACTCATCAGCCAACACCTTAAGTGCACTGAAGGCTGATTCACATATGGTCTAAAGAGGCAGGGAAGGATTCTTTAACATCCTCCTAGTGGGTTGAGACATAAGCTATCCCATATGGAGGCATCATAAAGTCTGATGGAGGTGGAGACAAGGAGTGCCCAATCCGATCCTTGTAAACCATGATGGCATGAACTGGTGCTCCTTATTGTGGTTAACTCATTGTGGGAGGTGTTGTCCATGATAGATACTGAGGTTTCACTAGGGATAGGGATTCATTGCTATTTACTATGCACAATGAGTGGAAAGCTGCCGAATAGCACTGGTGAAAAAATACACTCTTTGCACCTGTCGTGGTCATGCATATGTAAATTAGCTCAGTGGCGCATGATCCTTGCAGCGACACACCCATACTGTATACACTGTACACCAATGAGTATCGAGCTTCCGTCTCCACTCACACCTTCACATATGCAGACGACACGACCCTGGTAGTCACAGATTATAGGCGTAATAGGGGAGGAGTAGCGGTACCACTCGCCACGGTCAATAGTCTGTCAATTGTAAAGAGAGATTGATAACCAGTTGATATTCAGTGAGTGTGCTGTGGTAAAGGTCAAGAAACTGCAACAGTGCATGTTCTTCTTACGGAAATTGTATAGTTTTAATGTTGACCAATGTGTCCTGCAATTGTGCTGCTGTTCTATATATGATCTATACTGTTTTATGCTTCTAAATAGTCTTAGTTATTGGTTTGTGTGTGTGTGTGTGTGTGTGTGTGTGTGTGTGTGTGTGTGTGTGGTTGTATGCAAGATTGCTTAATAAATCTCAATGTGTGTGACGGACAGTGAGTGTGCATGATTGTGAGTGTGGGTGTGTGTATGTTAAAAGAAGGGGAAGGGGAATATGTTGTTTGTTTATGTATTGCACCTTGACTGCCCAAATACCCCTATTGGGATAATAAAGTTTACCTTACCTTACCTTACCATACCCAACCTTAACTTAACTTAGTAGTATTTATTGCACCTAATTCATTGGTGCAATAAATTGCTGCAAAACACAGGCATCGTCACCAACAAGGAGGGTTTTCATCCTTGAGTCTCAGATCGGATCGGAAAATTATTATTATTATTTTTTTTATTTAATCATTGATTTGGGGACAATCAAATAGTCAGTCACTTTGAGGGAGAAGTTTTATGAGTTAAGAAGAGCTCTGGTTAGTCTACACCTTAAGATCTTGCTCTCTCTCCATCTGTGCATCCCTCGTCATCCAGCTGCACTGAGCCTCACTGCCGTCTGATCTGCTGCTTGCTACCACTGCTCCCCTTTGTGAGTGTTTAGAGACAAACCTCACCTTGCTTTGGAACAGATAGGCAATAATATTACAGCTCTCTCTCTCTCTCTCTCCTCTCTCATCTTCAGACATTGCATAGCGATGGAGGTGGCTGATTGAATTTATCGCAACATAATGCTCATAAATAGGTTCTTTCTCCTCTACTCTCCTCTAGTGTGTGTGTGTGTGTGTGTGTGTGTGTGTGTGTGTAAAAGTGTAGGGGGGGGGCATACATCAGTATATACACGCTCCCTCTCTTCCCGGCCTGGCCCTTTAGATTATATGTTGTCAACTGTAGCCAAAGCGCTTTGTAAATGACAGGTGGATCGGGGGTGTGTGTGAGTGTGGGGGGGGGGGTTATCTCAGGTCATTTGGATGTTATTTGGGGGATGACTTATTGGGCATGTCACATTACAGGGAATAGGGAGGGGAGGGTCCATATTTACTGGGTTCATAGAATAATAGAAGGTGATGGAGATTATTCTTTATAAGGCTTGACAGAGTGGATGGAGATCAAATATTAGGAATGTTGTATTTTTTTGTTGGTGGTGTTTGGGATTTCATATTTGCATACTGAGAAATATTTTGCCACATCATGAGTTTCACTCGTCATTGATGTTGCTCTGATTGTGACTCTTTTCAGACCAAATAAAAGTAAGCTTTTTACTGCCCCAGAGCACAAAATGACCATCATATATCTGTGGGGTTGATGGGGTTGTTGATCAATACCAATGACTCAACGATTACTTGGCCAGGTGCTGGATCCATCAAACAAACACGAATGAAAAATTGGCGGATCGCACTCAAAAAGCCTCGTTCTCATCCTGACAAAGCAAATGACAAAGCAGTATTATTATTCCAGTATTTAGCATGGTGATATATTACCGTTTCTGTTGGATCTCTGCTCTAATTGGCTAGTTTACTCCTCATTATTGTCAAAATGTGACTATTTATGTCCATTACAGGCCACCGTAAGCTGGGCCAGAGATCTGCTGTTGCAATTTTTTTAGTCGTCAATAGAGGTCGATAAAATTCATAGATTACTCAATGCCCCTTTAAATGCAGTGAACTTTGAACTGATATTCTGTTGAAGTTCACCTAGGAAGAAAACTACTATTTATTTTTTACATAAATGTGGTCACATGTCAATTGCATAATGTGAACAAAAACAGGGCAGGCAAAACATCCCATAATAACCACATTTTAGAATATTAATTAAATTGTCTTCTTTAGATGTCTTTAATTTCCCTGTGTGCTCCTTGACTCAAGGGGTTTGGTAATAGGAATGTGTTAATAGAGAAATATTAGGCCACTGTTAATGAAAGACAGCCTGGCACTCTCTCAGTGAGTCCTATCTTCTACGCAGCAGTATACTTTCATTTGAAGAGTTCATATTTGATTGAGATTACAGTCCCACCAGAAAGTAGACCGCTACCCCAGAGAGACCTAGACAAATTTACAGAAAGATTTACCACGCTTCAATTTTCCACATGTTCTTTGTACAACAGGATTTCAGCAACTGCAATCCCTCCCCCCCAAAAAATAAATGGCTCATTGGAATCTGTTTCATAAATGTGCGAATACAGCTGAATCCATCACATTACCGTCGAATTTCCCGAGGGCTGTGTATAAAGTTTTCTTGAAATTGAGAATGCGGTGCGTTTCGCTCGGCTGTATTAAGATTCAAACACTTGCAGCCCAAAGAAGAGATCATTAGAATCAATATTCAATTTGAGGGCCGCTGCTTGTGATGTGGGGCTGCGCTTCATAAAAATGTCAAAAAGATTTAGCTGCGACATACACTGGAGGGACACCTTGCATTTGTTGATATTGATTTGAAGATATTATAGAGAATATCCAGAGGAAAGGTTCCAGCAGCTGTATAATGATAGAATAGAGTAGAATAAAGTAGAATAGCAGTGGAATAGAATAGCATTAGAAT
Organism: Centroberyx gerrardi; assembly: GCF_048128805.1. Lineage (NCBI taxonomy): Eukaryota > Metazoa > Chordata > Actinopteri > Beryciformes > Berycidae > Centroberyx > Centroberyx gerrardi. Next base: position 4,536,128 of record NC_136003.1, on the reverse strand, counting down.
AGAATAAGTATGGCTTGGAGCAACTGATAATGTAATAACTGCCGGATAATGTAATAACTCATCCAAATGTAATAGAATGGCCCTCTAAATAGGAGGCGATGTATGTAATAAATATATATTATTACATGAATCAGCAATTATTACCTCTTAACAGGTGTAATAATAATATTGACTAATAATGTAACTGAGTTACACTGAGTTATTGCTTTATAAGTCAATGTTGTTGTTACAATATTGTTGTTCTTATTTTATTTTGTTGTTGTCATTTTTATTACATAAGTTGTGTAACCATAACATATTTATACCTGATGATGTAATGATATGAAGATGTAAAATGTGATGTAAAAAACAATAAGAAGAATGAGATGCAATAACTCATAACAGTCATAACATTATTAGTCAATATTATCATTGCATTATCAGTTATGTTACACCCCCTTTAAAGCAATAATCACTGGATAATGTAATAATGTGATTTTACATTACCCAGGAATTTATTACATTAACAGGTATTACATTTTCAACCCATTCCGAAGCACATTTTATTACATTCGGACACGTTAGTACATTATCCAGCAGTTGTTACATTGTCGCTTTTTCTTCTTTCCTCTATCCCTTCATTCCCTCTTCTCGTCTTTCCATCACCTTTCTCATTCTGTCTGGTTTGTCAGCTTGTCTGCCTCTCCCCATTGCTTTTAATGAAAATCTATCTAATATATAATGTACAAGGAAGTAACAGCACAATTTAATTACAAAGTACAAACATAATGAACTAAAGTACATATTGTCAACATATTTTTGAACCTGACATTCAAGTGTCTCCCCTGCTGCCATATTATGAAAGTCAAGAGAAGCAATGCTTCCCTTTTCACAGATGAAAACTATCATCTGGGATAAAAATGATGATGATGTTGTTCCCTCAGTATATTTTTATTGTTTGTAGATGTGATAGAACTATATACCACATCTAACCAAATGAAACTGTTGTTAATTGTGAGAGAGGGATTAGCACTAAAGAATTAAAAGGGGATCCTGAAAAAGGGATTTGTACTAAATAATTAAAAATGAAATATTAGAGTGCTGGCATGATAGGCTAGTTGAGGACCTAGTTAAGGATTTATCTTGGATTATAATTTAGTTAAAATGATTTATTTTGCATTATAATTTAGTTAAAAATAATTTATTTTAGATTATAATCTAGGATTCTTCTTGGATGATAGTCTAGTTCAAAGAGGATTTATTTTGGATTATAATCTCATTAAAAAAGGATTAATCCAGCTTTATAGCCTAGTTTAAAAAAATAATGTATCATGTATTATAGTCTAGTTTAAAAAAAAGATTTATCATGGATTATAGCCTAGCTAAAATTGGATTTATCTTGGGTTATAACCTAGTTGGAAATGGATTTATATAGGATTATAATCGAGTTAAAGGATTTATGTTGGATTATTGCCTAGTAAAAAATGGATTTATCTTGGATTATAGCCTAGCTAAAATTGGATTTATCTTGGGTTATAACCTAGTTTGGAAAGGATTTATCTTGAATTCCAACCTAGTTAAAAGGATATATGATGGATAGAATAGTTAAAATGGCTTTTCTTGGATTATAATCTAGTTATAAAAGGATTCATGTAGGATGGTAGCATAGTTTAAAAAGTATTTATCTTGCATTATAACCTGGTTAAAAAAGTTACAATTTGGTTAAAGAGGAATTATCTTGGGTTACCTCCTAGTTAAAAATGGACTCATCCTGGATGGATCTTCCTTCTTTGTGAAGCTGAATGCAGTGGGATCCCAGCGGTCCAGAACGCTCCAGCCTTGTTTCCTGCCTGACTGACTCCAGCGCTCGGCTAGATGCCTGCCACGCTCCCTGGGCCTTATTGATTAGGCTCATCCTCTCCTTTTGTCTGATGCGACTGGATATGAAGGACACTTGACTAGCCTCGTCACTCCGATGCCTGTTAATTTCTTTAAACGCTGTCAAACTGCCCCGCGGACGCCGTGTCCTCTTGTGACCGCCTCAGTTTTTCAGACCCAACGAGTATTTGTCGGAAGGATCCTAATTACAAAAACTAATTTCCAGTTACAGGGAATCTGCAAGTTAAAAAAAGCCTGAAAAGTCTTAAAATAATCATCTAAATTTCAGGCCTTAAACATCTTAAATCCAATTAGAGGTCTTATTTTTTCATCATGTAGTGACAGGTTTCTTTGTGCTGCATGTCCACTCTTAGATTAATACAGAACAGGGTTAGTAGTACAATAAGCATCCTATCTGCTTTGGACTCCATGTTCCCTTAATTAATTTCCTGGTGTCCTTTTTCTTCTTTTGCCCATTTATAGTTTCAGAACTTTCATTAGCTGTGTTCAATCAGAAATAGGCTTGCTTTTGCCAGCTTTGGTCTTAAATCCAATTCCAGGTAGCATTAAAAAGTCCAGGCTGTCTGAAACCTGCAGACTTGCATGAAAGTGGGGTGTGACAAGGGATAGTTAGAGAAATTACTGTGCGCTTATTCTGTCTGCTTAAATATCTTTCCTTAGAAAATCTATCATAGGTGAATTCCCTTTATTTTCTATGCTACAACTGAATCCCATTCAGTTCTTAGAATTACAATCATCGTTACTGCTATTGTACCCAATATGAAATGTGTGTAACAAGCACAATTACACCAATTAACATGTAGTAGATCTTAATCACAGTAGATTAAACTCTATGAACCCGTAATCCCTTAAAATAACTTTACATTTACATTGATTCACCCCTTAATTCATGCAAAATCCCCTTAAAATGAGTTAAGGGAGTTATTAATGGAGGAGACCCTATCAAAACCACCTTAAACACCCCTTAATGTTTGACTGCTTACTTTCTAATTTAATGCAAAAGTCAGGGAGACAGGAACTTTCCATTAATAACTCATTAATAAACCTGTAAACCATAAAAAATCCCTTAATTTGTAGTGTCTCCACGAACCAACCCATGAATAAATCCCTTAAAAACCCATGATGCTAACCTTACTTTTTTAAAGCTGTTATTTCTAATGGATAATTAATGTTTATGCAATGAGAAATTAAGGACATTTCAGGGATAAAATTAAGGGCTTTGGTTTCGTTGTGATCCCTCCACTTTCCAGTGTGAGCTTGCTCAAGCTTGGAGAAGTGGAATGGCTGGTATAAATAGGTTAGCATGGAGGTGTCAGCTAACGCTAGCTAGTCCTAGCTTCCAAATATACCTCTGTCCCCACTGACGCTGCGAAGGCCTGGCCTACAAATTGTCTACACACAGCACTCTACAGTAAAATGACTATACCTGCTACTGTCTGTGTGACCTAGTCAAGGATTGAGTGTGTGTGTGTTCTTGTACTTTAAACGCTGTTAGAACCGCTTTATGGTTCAGACCTTCGGAGTGGATTTTGCCGGTCCTCACTTCTACAACAAGGGGCTAGTTTAGGGTGTAGAGTTAAGATCAGACTTAGGTTTAGGTTTGGGTTAATGTTAAGGTTAGTTTATGATTAGGACTTGCGTTTAGAATGGATGTAGTGAATGGAAAGTATGCGCATGTGGGTGTGTTTACCTTGCTTACCTGAATTTCTGTCATTTAAGTCCGGTTTTGCATTCATGTGTTTTCTCACATTAAATACATCTACCAGTGGTGTAACCCAACCTCATCAACTTCCCTGATGAGTAAAAAAAAAACCAACTAAGCTTAATAAAACGGTGAACGTTCAGCTCCTCCCAATCTTCCGCACTCGCGTCAAAACAGAAACGCTTTAAGTTGCAACCGTGATTTATCATCAGCGGCACGGCGGAGTGATTTTGGCGTCGCGCGTGCCGCCGGTGCAGAACACAAATGAAGTTTCCCCTCTTGTAGTCAATTATGCAAGGCTTCTTGAGCGCCGGGCTGAGCAGACGCTCCATATATTCTTAGCAGAACAGCAGAAATATGACGTGGGAGCAAGCCGGGGTGACGGGTATTAATGGCAGGCACTGCAGCAGAGCGAACGGGAGCGGGTGTGTGCTGATTTAAAAAAAAAAAAAGAAAAAAAAAACTTTTACACTGGTTGACAAATCAATGCATAGCATTTCCATAATGAATGGACCTGGCATTTGATGGGACGGGGGGAGGGTTGGGGGTGGGTGAGGGGGTTGGTCACTGACCTGCAACGTTCATACTGAGTGTGTGTATGTGTGTGTGAGAGGAAAAGTGTATTTGTGAAAGAAAATGCGTTTTGTGTGTGTGAGAGAGAGAGAGAATGTGCTGTTTGTGCTGTATGGGTGTCCAAGTCTATGCTTCTACAAGGCATATAGAATAATGCATACAACATCAAATATGATCCACAACATTATTTTCATGTTTTGCAGACAAGGGTGGCTTTGTGTTATGCAATCTATATCAAAATGTTAAAATCTTGTTTCACACTTTTCCTCATTCGTGAAATAATTTCCACCCTCTCCAGTTTTTCAAGTGATGTGTGCAATTTTGTTGTGTATTTCTACTTTGACATGAGCAGTTATACTTTATGATGATTTGCGCTCATCTTCAAGACGGAGCAAATATCCTCATTGAGGCATATTTCAAATATTCACCTTGTATTCTAGCCAGTACTCTGCACCGGACTGCTGTCTGCCCCTGTTATCATGAATTTAATACAATATTTATTCCAAAGCTACACTAGATAGCCACTATTTGAAAAAGCAACTGACAATTTTGTCAACATTTGCCCCCCAAAATTGATATATAAAGAATTTTGTTCCAAAATAGTACATTTTGACAGAAGTGCAGCAACCCTTAGATGATTGCACAAAATTTTAAATATTATTGTACTTTTAAAATTATATTAGGGAACTTAAATCCTTGACTGACAAAATGGCAATACTTTCCCAGACTGGATACCCTGTGTTTTAGAGATATTGAATAATACATTTTAAGTAATGTTTTTATTGAAAGTATTTTGTAATAGAATTCTTCATATATCGTTTTAGAATGAAACCCATCATTTATTCATCCATGCGTTCATGCATTAATCTGGACACATCCCTGAGGCATGGTTATCATGGTCAGATTTTCATTGACAAGGAGAAGACCAGGCTCCTATTGAGATGACTGAGTTTTACTGAGAGTGAATATTTTCTGTGTAGTCACAATGATTTACTCTGCACTTACTGGATAGGGGCAAAGTGAAAACTAGCCTGTTTTTTTTTTTTTTTTAATCTCATTCCAATACAGGAATGAAGAGAGATATGCACTGTCCATGTTAAAGACACAAAACAAATACATTTTAATGGAAAGAAAATTCTGTTTGAATGAGTGAACCAGTGAAGTCAAATTGACCAGTGCACCATCATTTATTAACCTAACATTTCTGTTCTACAAAAATGAAGTATGGAACTGGAATAGACCAAGTTTTTGGTGGATTGTCCCCCTCAATTTAGCCATTAAGTGATGAAAATATAGACACCAAAGTCATCCATGTGTCCCCGGTAGATCGTGCTAGCACTTTAGCATAGGCTAAAGTAGGCTACTAGCATTATCTAAAAAGTGAGTGAATGAGAAATTGTAGCAGCTCTAAAGCTTTAAGGTATGTAATCTTAAATGATATGTGGCCAAGTCTAGCAGTTTTGTGTAGGAGATTGGTAAAATTTACACAAAATATGATCAAAAATAACGTACTGTTTTGAACTAGCAGGGACTACTTTCCCTGTTTCTATAGGAAGTGAAGGTGGTGGGCAATGGGAGACTGTGTACAGTTTAAAATCACTGTGCAGTGGATGAATACATCAAATAGTTCCGGAAATAAATCTATATTGAGTTAATGAAAAAAAAAACTAACAATGTTTTAGTAGTATTCACAAAGCTTCCTGGCACTAGATTTGGTCCTAATTGTGGAATTCTAAGAAAACTCTTAGAATTATGATGTTTTCGAAGAATTTCCCGTTAAAAATAAAATGACATCCGAGTAAAGATAAAAGCTATTCACGAAGCATCTTATCCCTTAAGAGAACTCCAAAGGTGAAAAACTGTTAAGAGTATAGGGAGGAGGATTTTTCTTAAGCAGAGGAGAAAATGGCTACAAGAGGCGGAGGCGGGAGAAATGTTCTCTAAACGCTGAATGGCAGGGAGTTAATAAAGCGCTACAGATTATATTGTGCAGGGATGTTTGTGGTTGATCTTGATCTCATTAGAGATGCACTCACATCTCCCACTCAACAAAGTAATGCTATTACACCATTAATGCTATTATTATTATTATGAAAGTGATCACAATGTTAAGATATTTGGCAACAGGCAAAAAAAATGCAGCAGTGCAGCAGTGATGGTTTGGGTCTATTGCAACCCTCCATCCGCAAAGAAATCACACAAACAATTACAGCTCTTTATAGCCTCATATTGTTACAATTTATTTAATTCCCACTGGACGTATATATACACAGCTCAGTGACTGTGGCTGTCATTTGATTATAATCACCTGTTAATTTATTACAATCACCTATTATTTTCCTACTAAGATGGCTGTGTGGTGATGTAATACTATGAATACAATTAAAATATCCAAATAATACTGAAAAAATTCAGAATTAAAAAAATAGGTGTGTCAAACGCATTATTCGTGCTTTGCCGAATATGGCATTCGGATTCAGGAACATCCCTAGCTAGTAGCCTACTATCACTGAACATAGTGTATGCTGAAGTGTTAGCATGGAGCATCAGAGCCAATGATCTACTGGGGACACTGGGGATGATGTTGGTGTCTGTGTTCTCATTACTTTATGGGCATGCCGACCAACCGGATGATCTCCCAAAAACTAGGTGTAGACCGATTCCTTTAACTGGAAAACACACAACACACACAGGACTTGAGCCTTCCAGGCCGCAAGTGCATGGCGTGCACCTTAATCTGCTGAGGCACATCATGCGATATAAAAATATCACATAATATAAAAATTGCAAGAAATAAACAATATCAGTAGCAGAGGGATTTCTGTGTTAAGCCTTTAACCCTGCCTAATAAAGTCCTTACTGCTTTCTCCAACATCTGCCAGTTTGGCCAGAGCCTCCTACCTATTTGCCCGACAACTGTCTTGATTATTGACCAAATGGGCTATTTGTCTCGCTCACATAACCACCACCATTTACCAAATCGTATTTCCCTGCCCGGTGGGCTCCGGCGGGGCTCATTCAGCCAAATCAGCCCCGTTATCGGCCCTATCATCAAGCTTGAAGCATTTCCACGCTGTGCTTCAGTCAATGGAGCCTGTGAAAAGACAGGCTTCTCTGCCTAACAGCTTGCACCAGGCAATCTCTAGTATCACACACACACACACATACACACACACACACACACACACACACACACACACACACACACCGAGGCAATCTGTGCTATCTATTAGCTGAGAGCTGAGGGTAGTCTATTCCCCATGCCCTGAACAGTGCTCTCCTCCTCAGACGTCTCCTCAGATTCAATCAATAGCAGCTAGCTCACCACAGAGAGAAGGCTGTCTGTGTGTGTGTATGTGTGTGTGTGTTCACATGTCGCAAGGGGGGAAAAAGAGAGAGAGGGAGAGAGAGGGAAACAGTGGGAATACAGGTAGAGAGAGGAGAGTGGAGGATGGATTGAGATGGAGTGATGGTGGAGGAGGAGGAGGAGGAAGAGGAATGCTGATGCTGCTGTCTTATCGTAGTGGATCTATAACTAGAGGAGGACTGAATACAACTCTCTCTCTCTCTCTCTCTCTCTCTCTCTCCCTCTCCACTGCTCTCTCCCATCCCCTCCTCCTCCACTGATACTTTGCTTTCTTTTCAGCCTTGTGTGTGTATGTGGAAAGGTTTGCTCTATGGGTGTGTGTCTGTATTTTCTATGCTTGTCACCACCATCATCATCATCATGATCAAGCTAGTAATAAAATCAGATTGCAACCTATTTTACCATCATCGCAATGCAGGGAATCTTCAAACTGGCCTCTACCTCACTGCACCCTCATCACTCAACATCAATCCCAACAAAATGACTGAAAGTATTCTGCTTAGATTAGATTAGATTACTTTAATTCTCTGGTCTTCCTCAGCAGCACAGTTTTTAACAAGGTCGAGGAAATCATACCATATCACACCAATTTTAAAATCATTAAAATCATTCCCACTCAGCTCCAGCATCAATTTTAAAATTATTTTGTTGGTTTTTAAATCTCTTAACATATTTTTCTGATTCATCTGATTATTCCATATGAGCCAAACAGATGTGGCCTTTTAACCAAAATGGCTGGGGAGGCAACATTTAGCCTTTGGAACAGAAACACTGAGGCTAGATGGTGAGAAATTTAAAAACATACCAAGATCTTTTAACTCTATACTTTCTAATATAAGATTGTATACTGACACTTGTTAATACTTTCAGCTATTATTAGCTGTTATATATTTAATCTGATATATCTCGGATTGTTTTTTCAAACATGTTAGAAAAGCACTTTGAGTTGCGTCATTGTATGAAATGTGCTGTTTGAAAATTTGATTTACTTTGTCCTTGGCCCGTATCTACTTATTGGTGTATGTAGTTCTCTTCCTTCCGTTATTGTTCATGATTCAAGTAGCAATTATTAAACCACTATTAAAAAAAGCCCATCATCAACCTTGAACATCTAAAAAATGACAGACCAATCACCAATCTCCTATCTTCAATCTCGAAACTGCTACAAAAATTTACAAAGCGCTAGTAACAAATTACTTGCTATTAGCCGCACACTACTAGTCTTTGACACCACTGATCATGACATCCTGCTGGACCATGTAAAAAATCATGAATGCGTCCATGTTACTACTTTCAACTTGTTTTGTTCATAGCTGACTAATAGATTCTAATTGGTGCACCCCTGCATGTTTATTTTGGCATCCCCCAGGGCAGACGTCTAGGTCCTCTTATATTTTCACTTTACATGCTCTTCTTATAGTATCTGTAAATATGGTTTTCCCTTTCATTCCTGTACCCCTCCACAGTTTTGCATAACAATAAAAACATATACCTTAACTTTTAACTTACCGTATACATAAAAACCTACCTAATAACATAGCTAAAAACACAGAGTCCTGTATTTTAGACATATCTCTCACACAAACACACACACACTGTGATAATGCCCTTCATTGCTCTATAAAGCACTTTGTAATGAATTTGTTTTGTCGAAAGTGGTTTGTAAATAAATTTACTTGATCATCCTCATTACAATCATCACAATCATCATTGCTAAGGAATCCTCAATGGGAAAATCCAGCGCAAATGGTGACAAAAAGAGATTTATTAACCTCTCTCAAGACGATACTATCATCCTAAGCTCGAAAATTAAAAAGAAACAATGAAGTCACACACTTTTTTTTTCCTAAAAGGGAAAAACAGGTTGGGTCAGCTTCTATCTGCCAGCCATAGTCAGCCTCTGACCCTTTAAGGATGATGGAGGATGCGCTGGGTGCGCCCTTGCAATTACAGACTGTTAATTGAAAATGTTAATCTGCTTTCATTCGGAAGGCACACGGGGTTAAATGCAAACCTCAATCCACTTATGGACGTATCTCTGTCCCCCTCACTGGAAGAAAAACGAAAAAAATTAAGGTTGATCCTCGTGAGATGGAGGGTAAATGTGTAACGACATGTTTTTGTTGTGATTAAGTTTCATGTTGAATTTGCTGACTGGATAGGTTTTGGGAAGTTGGTGATTGACCTATGATCGGTCCTGCTTTTTTGAAGACTGAGTCCTGATTGGCCGACAATACCTGCTCCTCTAATTCTAATGAAGTAAACCTGCTGAGTGGAGGCTTCCATTCGACTGATTGGATTGGATGGATTTTATGTCTTCATTAAACAGCTGTAATCAGATATGTACATAAATATAGTAAAATGTGAATTCCTGTAATAGGGTGCCTTTAAAATGAATCCAAAGTCAAGTCAACACAACACAGCACAGGAGGCTTGTTTGTGCAGGACGTTTCCCTGGCTGACCAGCAGCACTGCGCTCTTACATTATTTCATAGTTTCAATTCTTAGTCATTGATGGTGACATTTGAGTTGCACAAGCAAACTGAATGGCCGTGGCTGCCGGCGTTCAATCGCTTCGCTCTGCCATGCGTGGCGGCTAAAGGACCACACAGGCACAAATGGATGTACTCGCACACTAACACACACACACACACACACACTCTGAAACAGCATTGCAGCAGAATGTTAGTCTTTTATGCAACAGAACGTGCCACAAATATGTATCAGAATTTAAGCAAAAGCGCGTAAATGTTTGCTTTCAAAGACTTTTCTGATATGGAAAACAGCATTTAGAAAACCAAATAATGATCAGCTCATTGCAGAAGACTAGTGAGTGATTAAAACCAAGTACCTGATCCCAGAACAGTGGAAAACATCTAGTTCTGCATCAGCCCAGGGTGTCTGCAGGTCCTTGACAAGTCTGAAAAAATCTTAAAATAAATGATCCATATTGAGGCACTAGAATTAAAATGTTATTAGCAGTCTTAATTTTTCATCATGTAATGACAGGTTTCTTTGTGCTGCATGTCCACTCTTAGATTAATCCAGAACAGGGTTAGTAGTACAATCTGTATCCTGTCTGCTTTACTAAAAACAGTTGGACTTCATGTCCTTTAACAATGAATTTCCATTTACTTTGTTTCAGTATTTGGATTTTAAATTGGTCTTTAATCCAATTCCAGGTTGCATTAAACTGGGGTTGAAAAGTCTTGAAATTGGCTTTCTGAAACCTGCAAAGACCGTGCAACCAGACTCACAGGTCAGATAGTTCAGGATATCATCTGTTCTGTACATCCGCTCACAGGACTCACATGCCCTTATATCACAGACTGTTCAGGTCAAAACCTGGAATCAAAGCCTGAAAAATGAAATGAACAGCAGCAGCTCTATAGGAGTGGGTCAGTAAGATATCTGACAGGTGAAATTTTTTTCATTTGGTATCAGTCAATGGGAGGATTTATTTAATTCATGGAGGCTTAGAAAGCACATATTCAAAGATTGATTGTCAGTATTAACAAAAAAAACAACATACACAAGTAATTTAAATATAAATAGATTTCTTCCTACCAGTATTTTGTAATTTATTTTGACGCTTTTGTTGAAAAGGTCTTTGCGATTTGAAACCAGATCTGTCATTTATTATTTATCCGTTATTGTGAGTGTGCATGTGTGTGTGTGTGTGTGTGTGTGTGGGTGGGTGAGTGTGTGTGGAGACTATAATCCAATACCCTGGAGTCAGTGGACATGGTGCAGGACATGAGGGGGCTCTGGTGTTTTGATTGGCCGACTCGCTCTGCACACTACTGGTATTTGTAGTAGAAATGTCACATCCCTCGAGCCGAGCCGACGCCCGCACTGGCTTATTACACACACACACACACACACATGCACACACACTCGCACACTCACATACACACACGGCAAGACTCTAGAGTACACATACAAACACCTATTAGAGAAGCTTCATTGATTTGCCTCAAAATGACGATAATCCTCCTCTTCATCAAAGTCGCTACTGAAACCTCAAGTAGGTCTTGTAATGGTAACAAAGCATCACGATCAGATGGGACTGCAGTGTGTTTACACAGTGCTGTTAGGTCACGCACACACACACATACACAATCACACACACTCACATGCGTCCACATGAACATAAAGACATACCAAACGTAGACACATCAAAGCATATTGCGCCTACTGGGAAGGCTAGAATATGTTAAAGGGAGTCAGTTGAGTCTGTGTGCATGTGTGATTGTGTGTGTGTGTGTCCCAACAACTATGTATAAACTGATAGCGTAAGCGCTCAGAAAATGCAAAGTCCAAATATTCCACTTTATTAGGTGGATCAATTGGAAGATGAATGGCGGACGGCCACTGTGTGCTCTATTTTTATTGACTTATTGACTTTATGCATTACAGGCTTCTTTAATGAATAAATGGATGGTAATTAGAGCAAAGGAAGACAGCAGTAGGAGAGGTGATTAGCTCTCCATACAGCTAAATGGAGCTTCACTGCAGCACTGCTTTACACCGGAACATGGATATTTAGCTATATGGTGGTGGTATATGTTGGTGAATGCACACAGATGCACACGCACACACACATCATGCTCTATGTAGTAATCACATCCAACAATTTCACAGTATTGTGTTTTTTAAGTTTACTAGGTGTGCTGTTAGAGTAAGTGAAAAACACAAATTATTTCACAACTGTTGGGATAATACCAGTTTAAACAGCCTTAACATGCTCAGGGCTACTACTGGTGGCTTGATGTTTTTGTGTGTTTGTATTGTGGAGCCAAACAAAGCTATGCCTAGCACCCAGATGTTACACCTTGCATTATTTAGCAAGCTGGGCCCATTCATTTTTATCGTGTCAACTGTCAAATAGACTATATTAAACACACACTGCAGTATATTGAATAGAGTGTTGTTCCACTGCTGTGCCTTGTGTCCGCCTGTCCATATGGTTTAATACAATAACCAGACACACAGATGGCTCCCTAAATCCCAACTCACAACCAGAGTCCAAAATTAACTTCATACTTCACCTGCTAAAAAGAAATTACCAGACAAAATAATGAATATACATTTTTCTTAGAAATATTAGACTTAGAAAAAGCAAACAAGCCAAGATTCAATCCAACAACATACTAGTTTTCACTTAGTTTAGTGTAGCGGATGTTGGCTGCTTGCAACGAAGCTAGCCATCCAGCTAGCAGCACAACACTAGCAAGTTTATGTTGTAAAACTAGTGCTAATGTTGGGCTAGTTCCACAACATGTCCCTGTGACACTATTTTGCTCTGTGGGTGCTGAGGAGCTTGAGCACCCCCAATATCCTTCGCGCCTCCAAGAATAAAAATAAATATGCTTAGCCAAAACAAAAAGACATTGGCTATGTTTACATGGATAACAATAATGCGATTAAGGCAATAATGCGAGTAAGGCAGAACACATTTTAACACCATACTCTGATTATGCTAATGCGATTATGCTCGTAGTCGAGTTGCTACTAATCTCTTTCCATAAATATATCACCCTACCTGTTTTCAATGCTATTTCTTTAAATATATAGAATCGGGTACTGTGTGAGTAGATTTTTAATTAGTGGTAGAGTTTTAGCTTAAAACTTGCACACTTATACAGTGGATCTTTTTTGTCTTCGTTTGTTCTCTTTGGTGGCCTCACACCTGCTATGTGTCGTAAATGGGAATAATGTTAAATTTCTACTTAGGTTTGGCTAGTAAACACCCAGGAAGTTTAGGTGCTCCCACTTAATGTAACTTCAGCAGCCAATCAGGAGCCTGTTTGATACAGAGTCATTGTTTTGCTTTGATTTGATTGGCTTATGGTCAGGCTTACGGTCAGTACCAGGAGTTAGGAAAGTTAGGCTAATAGTTCATATACTAAAGTTGGGTCCAAAGACAGATACTAGCACATCAGCTGCCACATATATTCAGTGTTATTCCAACCTTCTCAACAGGATTTGAAGGATTTCATTCTAAAACACTATATCTCCATTTTGGGGGAAAAATGCTAAATTAAATTCCCTTCATTCAAATGGTGGAGATCTCCCTTTGCAAATTAACTGTTTATTTTCACGTAACTGAGACTAGATTTATTTTACCTGAATTATGGACAAGAATTGCAAAAGAGCAGTGTTGGTGAAGCTACTTCTACCATGTCATATAATACACAATCACAACTGCCAAATATACCACTGATTAGGATGTTCGAAAAAATTTGTTTTATTAGAAATTACAGAATTTGAAAGCGGATACCTGAGTGCGTCCTTGCTTTATGCTTCACCAAACCATTAAAGTTTGTTTGCACAAAAAGCTTCTCATTGGAGCCGAGGGTAAAAGAATACTCCAAATAATCAAGCCAAGGCTCTCTTTTTATGTGTGCGAAAGGTAAAAAAGCCTTTTTTTTTTCTTTTCTACCCTACATGTTTCAGCATAGGTAGCCATAGAGAAATAAAGGCTTGTTCAGCTTTTGCAAACAAAGGAGAGTGCCTTGACTTCCTTTTTTTTTTTTTTTTTAAGTGCTAGCAATGTTAGCTTTCTGTTGGATGTCATGTCCATCACTCCTACATACATTTACACTCAGTCTGGACCTAAACCCAAACCAAACTACACTGTTTGACTTCTTCAAAGAGAGAAGTGGTAGGAATTTTCCAACTTTCTGTTGGATAGAAACTTAAAAGACTTGTACAACCTTGACAATTAAAGGAGTACATTAAAAAATCAACTTGTTTTTCAATCCCTTTTCCTCTAAAAAAAAAAAATAGTTGGTCGTTAACTATGCCTAAAAATGACAAAATATTACAAAGTACTAAAAACACTATCCAAATTTGTATCTAAATGAACTACCACCAAGCTTCTGCAAGCTTAATTACATGTACAACTAACCAACACTGTAAAAGAAACTGTAGGCTAGATGATTTCACATGGACGCATAAAAGTATGCAGACGTTTTAACTGCTACTAATTTATTCTGAAAATATTTGTTTGTGACAGAATTGATTATATCATAAAGTAAGTCATAAAGTAACAAACCCCCCAATTTAGTCTTTTATTTTATTGTGTAAGTTCGAAGCGATGGATGATGGATGTCTTATCTGGTGTGTTTAGCGTACACGTATCTGGTACAGATACACACCTACTTCTGTATACGCATACGGACAGACAAGGGAGGATCCACTGCAGAAAGAAAGGTTTGCTTATCTGTTGCCTTAAATCTGAATGTAGAAAAGGCTGAAAGTGTGAAGTTAAAGGAGGAGGGCTTCCTGACGCGATGTGTTAACCCTCCCGGTGACACGATGCGTTTCTCTTCCTCCCCTCCTCCTCCTCTGTATCTGAAGTTAAAGTGTAATCACGCCATCGGCACTGCAGCACCATGTTTCTGACAGCTAATTTCCCTATTGGAGCTGACAGAGATGGATGGCAATTGTGTTGCGTGGGCTTCTCTGTGTATGTGTGTAAATAGTGTGTGACTACATATGGTTGTTTAAGTGTGCGCACACGTCTTTGTGTGTGTGTGTGTGTGTGTGTGTGTGTGTGTGCATGAGTGTGTGTTTGTGATAAAGCCTGCTAAGGGTTATCACAGCATCAAGTCTCGGGGCCAAACAGTCAGCTAATAAGTCCCTAAGTGATAAAAACAGAGAGAGAGCTGGAGAGAGAGAGAGAGAGAGAGTGAGAGATGGTATCTGAAAACCATGTCAGCCGTTGGACAGGAACTTGCAGCATATTTCGGAACAAAATGTCTTTTATTCATGAAGAGGAAATGCCTCATACATCAGTATGGGGAGGGAAAGTCGTGATGTCGCCCCCTGCTGTTTGTGTTCGCAACTGGCCATCAGAATGGATTGGATGGTTTGCACATTTAAAATTACACAACATGTGATTCCACCTCTATTTCCTGTGAAACTGATCATCAGTGTTTCAAATGATCTGGTAGCATCAAAAGACAATATTATAGTTTTCATTGAGATTTTTCTTGCCACAGTCCACTCTTTCATTCAGTGCATGTAGCAAGGCTGTGGCTGTAGTTCTTTTGTACAAGTATCTATACACTATTATGCCTTTGAAAAAAATAAATTATATCATTCATATGATATATATGATGTGTCGTAAAATGTCTGATATATTGAAGTTCAAGCTGTTACTAATTTGTAATCAGTTATTGAAAAAATTGCCCCTATGATAATTTTTTCCTATGGGAGAATTCCCCCTCGGGGCAAGTTTCCTCTCTATGGAGGCTTTGCAGTTGTGCCACAAAGTTCAACCACGGCTGGTGCTGTCATGGGAATCCATTGGAGAATTGGTGGTGCACGAATCATTTCTAAACAACCAGGCTAGAAAAAGACAGATACCTGAAAAAAGATGTTGTGGTGTGCGTGTAGGCCGGCTCAGCAATTTTATGAGTAAAAGTGAATAGTGAAAATGTAGCTTTGTTTCCAAATGTAGGCACACAGTAGTGACACAGTAAACTCTCTTGTCTTTAGTCCTAGTCTCTACTCGTACAAAACACTCGGGTTTTCACCAAAGGTGTCAAACATTGCTTTGGTGGTTTGCACATGGCTTCATATTTCTTCTCCATTCTTTCATTTATTCCTAACAAAGCACTGTTGTTTTGTGTAAAACGTATCACTTCATGTACAGCAGAGGATGTTTCCCAGGAAAGAGTGACCCCATATAGGTGTTAGAACAGCAAATATAAAAGCTTTCATGATCTGGATATATTAAATCACTATTATATGGCATCAATTAGAGGTAGCAAAACAGATATTTATTTATCTGAAAAAGTTAAGGATTATTACTTTAACAAGACAGTGATAGTCAGCTGGCCAGATAGTTATCGAACTAACAAGCTAACATTATCTAAACACAATATCAATCATACAGTGACAAAATGATTCATTCCAAGTTACTGCTTGAGAAGATTCAGCTCTGTTAACCTGAACAAACTGTTGGTTTGTGGCTTTGTCAGCTAACTAACTAGCCAAAAGGCTAATTTAGTAATGTTCATGTTAAAGTAATGTTCATGTTAACATCCAACTAGCCATTATAAGCTAGAGCTAGCTTCTACTAGATAGATTAGCTAGCATGCTATCAGCTGTGTTTACAACAAGACAGTGATGGTTAGCTGACCAGGTACTATGGTTAGCTAGCTAACAAGCACAAAATTGAACAGATGTATGACTGATGAAATAATCAGTTCCCCATCAAAAACAACAGAGGAATTAACCATGTCTATTCAGTTCTGTTGAGTCAGCCATGCTGTACATTTAGAAATGCAATCAGTTGTTCTCTGTAGCCCAAGAGCTGAGCACCTCCAATATGGCTGCCAGAGGGTGAGATATGTCACCTGAAAGCCTCTATTATGTGTTAAAATCTGATTACTGGTGATGGAAATTGGTTAAGTGTTTTGGCACACACATTTCCAACACACACCTTCATCCACATTAAGCAGAGCTGCATGTATTTGGCTGACTCATGCATTTAATGTTAACCCGATGACTAATGCCTTGTATGTACTGGCCAGGTTTCAGTTGTTTTGTTGTGCAGCATTCTCTTTCAATGTAAGCCACGAAAAAACACATAAGCCATTTGGAGAAGGAAAATGTGAATAACAACATTGTTCATATAAATTCAGATATATCTGCTTTCTTCAAATTCCCGCATTCCACTCATTGCTAAATGCTACATTATACTGTATATTGATATTTCATCATTTTTGGTATATTCTTACATCATATTCTGCACTAATTTCATCTTTGCCTCAATAAGTCCTACTACTGTTATTTTACACACCATAATAGTGTTGTATTATACTGTGGTATACTTCCTATTCATACATTTAATTAAGTGTGTATTCACATGAACAAGCCCACAGTGGGCCAAAGAAGTGTACAGAAAGACTGACTATTGAAAAATGTAAATATTGACTGCATGCTGTAATTTACACAACCGGGAGCATGGTTTCATATGTTAATATGTACTCTCTTCATCCTTTATATGTATGTGTGTGTGTGTGTGTGCTTTAGAAACAACGTCTTATTGGTAAAATCTCTGTCCCTCCTTCCATTTCACCCCTGCAGGCTTCTTTCGGCTCTCATCCCCCCCATTAGCACACACACAGGCACACACACACACATAGGTCAGTATATAGACTGGATACAGTGAGCGGTACAGTAAGCCACGTCACTTACTGTACCGTGTGCTCAGTGGGACAGCACAGCACTGATTCGCACACGTCCTGGTTGCCATTTTGCTTACCTCTGCCCATAGAATCTGTGCACTGTTGACAGCTAGGGGGGAAAAGCATTGACGTAGATGACGGGAGCACGCATTACATTCTGAAGTCCATCTTGTTGATCAGTTCCCCCCACCCCTCCAACCCCCTTCAACTGCTCGACGCTCACCTTAAGTGCGCTCAGTTTACCCACCTTTTTATGCTGACATAAATCTTCAGAATCACAGAAATTCATAGTATACATCATGGTAAGTAGTATCAAACTGATGTAGGATAAAAGACATAAATTGATGCTTTTTTCCACCTTTTTATTCACATCACTCGACATGAACATGAGTATGCTTATAATGCACAAAATACTTCAAGGACTCTATATTTGTGAATCAATGGTGCACTGTGCAAAGAGCAGTCAAAGGTGCACAAGCTGTGCTGACTTTGTGGCCATGGTTGGTAATAACTTCTTTGTTTAGTGTAGTATAGCCTAGTTCCTTGTATTGAATCTTTAGTAATAATTTATTCTTTGAGAGACAAACCATTTTTCATATAGGTATTGCAGTAAAACTGTATTGCAGTAAAACCGTTTGTACTTTTATCTTTCTACATTCGAGTGTCCGAGATGAGTAAGCGGTTTGGTCCAGGACAACCAAGTCACCACACAAGTGCCATGTCCTTTAAATCTTTCATTCCTCACTATTCAATTCACAAGCTCATGCACATCCTAACAATAGTTGTCATCTTCTTAATGAAAGCCATGGGCAAATGAATATATGAAGTGTTAAATTAAATCATAAACCCATCAGTTTCCATTTAAGTCCCAACTGAAAACTCATTTTATGCACCGATATCAATACAGTCAATATTATTTATTTATTTTTTTGCGTTTATTACACAGTGTAAAGTAGAGAGAGACAGGAAAGACTGTGAGAGAGGGGGAGATTACATGCGACAAAGGTCCCAGGACATCACGTTACATGGTACAGGCCTTAGACCAAGGATCCACCAGGACACCCCAATACAGTTAATATTATAACAGACACATATCCTTATATGTGTCTGTTATGTCAAGGTTTTAAATTATTTGAAAGTGAACAAAGACTGGGGCAACCTGTCTATTTTAATTCTTCTTGATCTCAGTGCCATCTATCATGAGATTTTACTTCACCGGCTTGAACACTGGGTTGGACTCTCCAGCTCAGTCTTACACTGGTTCAGATCCTCTGATCTCACAGATCGTGAATATTATGTTGTGCTGGATACCTTTGTCTCCAAGCATCATGCTTTATCTTGTGGTGTTCCCCAAGGCTCAATTTTGGGGCCAATGTTATTTAGCCTTTACATGCTTCCTCTTGCTGATATTAAGAATTACAACATTTGCTATCATCAATTTGCTGACTACACACAGTTATTCCTATCTATAGCACCTGATTCTCACAAGTCCATTAACTCCCTGCTGCAGTGTATAGATCACGTCAACTTGTGGGTGTCTCAGAACTTCTTACAACTAAACAAAGACAAAACAGAGGTTCTCATCATTGGTAATGAAGCACAGAGAGATGACATTCTGCCTGAAGGCCAAGGATCATGTCAGAAATCTTGGTGTAATTTTTGACAGTGATCTTTGTTTTAAGAACCATATCAGTAACATGTGCAAAATGGCCTTTTATCATTTACATAATATTTCTATACATGCTTTCCACTGCTGACTTGTGCATGCTTTTGTGACAACCAGACTAGACTACTGTAATTCCCTCCTATCTGGCTTACCCAAGAACACAATTACTACTCTTAAAAGAGTTCAGAATGCCGCTGCCAGAATAACAACACGCACTAGACTGAGAGACCACATTACACCCGTTCTTAAATCTCTTTATTGGCTACCTGTATATTCCAGAATTGATTTTAAGATCATCTTATTAGTTTTGAAATGTCTTCATGGTCTCGCCCCACCCTACCTTAGCGATATGATAGTGAGATATGTACCATGTAGATCACTTAGATCATCCAATAGCAGTATGCTGACCATCCCTAAAACTAGGCTTAAGAGTGGTGAGTCAGCATTTAGCTACCTTGGACCTAAACTGTGGAACTCCCTCCCAGATAAGTTAAGAGCCACTGATACACTCAGCACTTTCAAGAAGCATCTTAAAACACATATTTTTACCATTGCTTTTAATTAGGTGGTGGTAAATTGGTTTACATGTATTTAGTGTTTTTTCTTTTACTTCTGTGTATTTAAATTTGATCCTTCGTTGTCCTTTTTACTATTGTTTTTATTGTTTCCTCACTGAGAGGCAACAGTATGTCCACGTCCATGGAGGACAGTCATCTGTCATCAGCACTCAGACTGGGGTACCACAAGGTTGTGTCCTCTCACCTCTGCTGTTCACATTGTATACCAATGATTGTGTTAGCCATCAGGATAATTGTCTGTACAAAACAAGAACAAATTGGACAGGGTTGTTAAACTGGGTGGCAAGATAACTGGGGAACCAATGTGCAGTATTACTTACATGACAGACCAGTACACCATGAATTTAGCTCACAAGATCATAGCAGATCCACTGCACCCTCTATGGTCTGAATATGTACCTTTACCTTCAGGGCGAAGATATAGCATGCCCAGGATGCGGACTAAAAGAGGCATCACATCCTTCGTCCCACACAGCATTCAGCTGCTTAACAAGCTCTGATCACATGGTCTGAATTTGGCACTTTCTTGAACTTGCACTTGATGTTCTTTATCAATCACCCAAATGATGCTTTTTATGATGTTTTTACATGCTTATGTTTTATGTTATATTATGTGCTGTCATGTATGGTTGTTGATGTTTTTGATATTCTTTTATGCTCTTTGTGCAAAGCAAATTCCCTGAGGGGCAATAAAGGTTTAATTCATTCATTCATTCATTCATTCATTCATTTACTCATTTTATTTCTTATTCTATTCTATTCTTATATTTCTTCTTCTTAAAAGGTGCTATACAAATAAAGTTATTATTATTATTATTATAACAACCAGCAGGTAATGTTCGTACGTCATGTGAAGACCTGACATAGGGCTAAGTCAAGTTCTACATTCCGGGAAATTCTATAAATAACTATTTTAATGTGACTTTATAGGCCTAGATATACTCCTTGTAAGATCAAATTCTACGACAATTTTATAAATTAACTATAAACTAATTAGTTACTCCTTCTCTGCTTGAAGGTGTGCTAATCAGTGAAATCATGGCACATACAGAAAATTACAGAAAGCCTAAAAACTTCTATTCCTTACCAAAATACATACGTCTCTGAGACTGCACTAGTAAAAGTGTTACATGACCTGAAAGTTAATATGATGCAGGTAATCTGTCTGTTTTAGTGCTTTTAGATTTAAGTGCATTTGATACTGTGGATCACAAAATTTAAATTGATAGGCTTCCGAATATATATATATATATATATATGTATATATATTGTCCTATCTCACCCAATTTTAAATTGGTTTAGATCCTATCTTACTGATTTTTTTTGTTCCATTTGGCACTTTCACCTCTGATCATACTGACGTAACTTGTGGGGTCCCACTTGGGCCAGTACTCTTCAATTTATACATGCTCCCATTGGGAAGTGTTATTAGAAAACATAACATTCATTTCCATCAGTATGCAGATGACACCCAACTGTATATAGCTCTGGCACCACATGAACCTTGGATACTTTGAACTTTGAACAATTGAAAAAAAAAAGTCAAATCCTTTGAACATTTTAGTTGAGTGCACAGAAGATAGACATTTATGGATGTCTTTTAACCTTTTACAGCTAAACAAGGATAAAACGGAGATTCTGGTGGTAGGCACTGAGGCTCAGAGAAATAACTTCTCTCTTAATTTAGACTCTCTATCTCTTAAGGCCAAAAATCATGTAAAAAATCTAGAGGTTGTTTTTAATTCTAATCTTAATTTTTAAATCACATCTGTAATGTCTCCAAAGCTGCTTTTTACCATCTACAAAACATCCAAAGTTTGTGATTTCATCTCCCCTACAGACACAGAAAAACTTGTACATGCCTTTTATGCCTTAGATTAGACTACTGTAATGCTCTCCTCTTTGGTCTACTCAAAACATCAATAGCACAGTTACAGCATGTACAAAATTTTAACAAGGACCAGAATTTGACGCATTTCAGGATTCACTGTTTAAAAACTGTGTTTTTATGCTGTTGTACCCTGCCTTGTCAAACTTTAATAAATGAAACTGAAACTGAATGAGAGAGCACATTACACCTGTTTTGAAATCCCTTCACTGGTTGCTTGCAAATTTTAGGATTTTAGGATTCATTTGTTGATTTTTAAATCCATTCATGGACTTACTCCAGATTTATTTGAATGACATTGTTATTAGATATACACCCAGCAGATCATCCGAGTCAAACCTTTTAGCAGTTCCTAAAACCAGAACGAAGACTGGAGCAATTCATACGGCCCCAGGCTTTGGAACAGCCTTCCTGACAAAGCTGTTCAAACACTCAGTACTTTTTGGAAATTGAAAACTCAGCTTTATTTCCATTGCCGTTAAAGGATAAGTTCGATTTTGGGCCTATATATAATTTGTCTCTTACATACCTGTAGTATTTGGACCCGCAGAGAATTTTGCCCCAAATGTTCATATTTTCTGGAATAAACAACCTCAAAGACGATAAACCTTAAATGCAAACTAGTAGCTCCCCTTTCCATCGCGAATGTTGCATACTGAAAGCGAGAATAAATGGCGGCAAGGCATCGGACACCGAGCATCGTTGAAATTGTTTCCCCACCATTCAGAGCCAGCGAACATTTCAACCCAGCTATTCCAATTTACTCCCATAATTGGGTGTCTGTGCAGACAGAAAGTGGCCATATCTCAGGGTTTTCCTCCACTGGCCTGACGGCTTGTAATTAGAAGAGGGAAAGAGTCTGTTCCTTCAATTAACAGTGCAGCAGGAAGGAGGACTGCCTTCTTTTTGGAAAGCAGACTGAAGGAGCACCACTCTCCCAGCAAAATAAATGAGGCACCATATAATGAGCTAAGGGGAGTGCGTGTTTGTGTGTGTGTGTGTGTGTGTGCGCGTGTGTGTACATCGGGTAAATATTGGCAGTTATTTAAACTGGTTGCAGTAATTGATGATATAATTTGCGAGAGCTGGGAGGAGACTGAAAGAGACAGAAGAAACCTGTGGTTCTCCCCTAGGTCTTGAATCTGACTTCTCTGCGATTTTTCAACAAAAACTTAAAAATTTCCTGGAAAAAATATCTGTGCTGGTTGAAAGCCACTGGAAGTGTTCTTGCTTCAGCTTAAACAGTTGAAAAGTTTAATTCATCAGAAAAAGTTACAATTTGGCCACCAGATGTCACTATTCACTCTTGCCCATTCAATTTTATGGGGAAAAAACGAGGAATATCTTAAAAAGTATAAAGAGTGTCAACAAATTGAATACATCTGCACATCTCGTAAAGAACTTAAGGTAATTATACTAATGTCTCAACATTAATGTGGAGATCATTTATTGATGTTGAAGTGATATACGTAGCACCTTTCAGTAGAAATGAAATGTATGAATGAAAATGTGTAAAAAGTCTCTATGTTTGTATGTATGTATGCGGATATGTGTTTAGAATGCGTTAAGATTCATATCAGCCTAACAAGATGGATAAACTCTACTGGTGAAATACTGGTGCAATGTGAATAGAGCCACAGTCAACAGGTTTCAATGCAAAGGGATCTGCAGGATCTTAAAAGTATGAAAAAGTTTTAAATTAGCTAAAACGCCTTAAAATGCATTACGATTTTCTTTTTAATTAAGTTTAATTTTGATGCATCTCTAAAATGTGTTGTGTCCGCAAATAAAGGCCGGGTAAAAAAAATGTGGCTGAATTACCAGAAAGGAGTCTAAATTCGTACAATGTCTATAGCCTAATCTACTTGCTCCTGTTTGATAGTCAATATATTCTTTATAGAATAGCTGTAAATTCTCTCACTTTAAAACATGCTGGGTGTTGTGGATCTACCAAAAGGAATAATGGCTCTCTAATAACAGTCTGTCTCTAATAAAGGCCTGGTGCTCTCATTTGTTGAGGGAAACAAAGGCCTCAGCCATTATTGGAAGTTTGATGATTAGGCAAATGCCATGAAATGTGTAGTTTTACCAAAAAGTGTGAATGTGGTAGTAGTAGTGTGGGTTTTATTTCTTGCGTTTCTTGCGTGATTTTTAAATTTTCTATATTGTTATATTCAGCTCCAGGTAGCATTAAAAAAAGGTCTTAAAAAGTTTTAATTTTAGCTTTTTGGAACCTCTTTCTCACACCCTCTTTCTGTCTTTCTCTCAGTGACTAGGAGTTAGCACTGGCCATTTGTGTTAACATACCCCTAATGTTAAAAGCTTAATTAATGGAGACACGCACGCATGCACGCACGCACGCACGCACGCACGCACACACACACACACACACACACTCTCCCTCACTCTCTCTCTCTTTCTCACATTCTGATCTCCATCTCCTTCTCTCATCTCAGTCTGCCTCTCTGCTCTCTCAGTGTGTGTGTGTGTGTGTGTGTGTGTGTGGTCAGCCCTGAGGATTTTTCCTGTTGATCCATGCTGAGCTGTTATTCTATGTGACAGACCCTGGTCACAATCCAGTCGTCTCCACACATATACACACACACACACACACACACACACACACACACACACACACACACACCGTCAAAAGGCATTCTGGGAAATGTAGGAAATCACTAACTGAAGTAGAAGTGGACAAGGCAGGCTGAAGGAAGGTGGGAACACCAAAAAAGAAAATTACAAATACTTCATCACTAAATAACACTGAACATCACAGATTGATGAGATCTAACAGTCGAAGAGGATCTGAGGGGCGAGTTTTCCTTTAATGCATCATTTATTATCATCATGTTGGTCTGAAGAAATTTCTAGAAACACTCCTCATACCACTGCAGTCTTTCTAGCAATATGAATATATGTTGAGATAAAACTATTGATCCCTGTGGGGAAACTGGGTCGTTGCAGCAGCGAATAGCAATAGGATACAGCAGGGAAAAATTACAATATAAACATAAAGATATTCAGTTTGCTGACCTTACAGGATTTCTGGGTAATGAAGTCTTCAAAATTCAAAGAGTTACCTCGTGCTGTCATTTGGGGCCACTAACATATGAAATTGCACCTTTAAATGTGAATATTGTATTGTATTGAAGAATTGTATTAACAATGAACAAGATCAGCACCATTTAAGACAGCATGTAATAAAGGATTCTCTTTTCATTACAGGCATATTTTAACTGATTTTATTGTTAAAAATAAAAATGTTGTTCTCTGAACACACACACACACACACACACACACACACACACACACACACACACACACACTCGCTTTCCAAGAGTTGACAAAAGATTATTTCCATCAGCAAGTCCCCCCCTTCCATAATCTTTTTATAACTAATGTACTGTTATCTAATGTATGAAGTATGACTTCAATTTATTGTGATATGAAATGTGTCATCATTATGGATTGCTGTTTTTAGGTGAGGGATGTAACATAATTGCCTGTGTGTCATTTTTAATCCTGTTTCCTTTTAAAGAAATGTAGAAGCGATTTTATAGCAATTCTTTCTCATACAAAACTGTGTGGGAATGGGTGGGTAAAACTGCAGAGATCAATTCACTGCACTGAAGCATTACGACATGGTTATCGGTTAAATAATTCCACTAACGTCACTTAGATACCACAGGTAATAACGTTACCTAACGTTAAAGTTTATAGGGCAATGGAAGACGTGGATGTATGTAAATTAATGGCAGAGAGTGGGGCTCGGTGTGGAGCGATGTTCGGCTAGCACGACGCATTTATCGGTTAAATTACCTATTCCACGTTTAGCAGTTAAATTACCTACTCCACCAACGTCACATACCAGAGGTAATAATGTGACCTACCATTAAGGTTTGCAGGACAGCAGAAGATGTAGATGTCTGTAAATTGACGAGGAAGAGTGTGGCTCTGTGTGGGATTCAGTATGGCATTATCAGTGTATGGGACTGAATGTGGTGTTTAGCCCATAGGAGAGAGGCCATCTCTTAGTCAAAGACGCCCTCTAGAGGCCATCTCACGAAGCGACATCTCAATAAGCGTTACCTGACTGCCTGACCTGAATTTGCCTGGTGATGCCCTCGGCTGCGCCGTGGGAAAACCATGTGGCAGCCAAAATGTAACAGAAATCAGTTGAAGTTTTCACGGGAACATGAGACACAGATACAAACCTAATAGAATGACTCAACTCCCCAACAAAAGAGCATTCATCTTGACATGGCATCACCTTGTGGCTGTAGCAGTGTTTCTACTTTGTTGTGTGTACTGAATGTGTGTGGCATAAGATGACACCAAGAATTTACATACACTTACAATGGAGACCCAGGAGTTAGACACATTTAGCATTGCAGTAACATTATCCTTACATTATATTGGTGTAACTTTAATGTAGCTTTCACATAGCATTAGCGCAGTGTTGCCAACTTAGCAATTTTGTTGCTAGATTTAGCAACTTTTCAGACTACCCTGGCAACTTTTTTTTCAAAAAGCACCTAGCAACAAATTTAGCTACTTTTAAAATTTATTTGGAACTTTTAGCAACTTTTGAAAAGTGACTCAAGCGCTAAAATGTACGCATTTTCCCTCTAAATGACACAAAAACGATTTTCTCTGTCACACACTCAGTCACAACACACGGTCTGTCTGCCTGGCTGCAAAAGTGCATTGTGAGTGACGTCAGCAGTAGTGACGGCTCGGCTCAATAGCCAGGCACAGGCAGCAGCAGCAATCATTGTTGCTGCCTGCAGCAGCAGTAGCATGCGTTCGACGAGACAAACTTCACTTTTTTGGTCAAATAATTTAAACACATTCAGTTCAGAGTACAGTTGTTTGGTTAGGAAGTCACAATTTAAAAAAAAAAAAGACGAATTTAGAATTTCCTCCACAAAGTAGCATTAACAATCTGAAAAGGGCTAAGCCTTCAGTAATGTTACTACATGCTAGCGCACTCACTGCAGATGAAAATTAAGCTAGTCTTGAAAAAGGTAAAAAATAAAAATATCTGATCATAAAAAATGTGTTGTGTTTATATTACTTTTACAAATAAAAATATGTGATAAACAAACAAAATAAACTAACAAATTTCAAATCATATTTTTCGCCGAGATGGACAGTCAATTTGAGTAACGTCATTGTGTATTCAACTTTTAGCAACAAAACGACCTGCCTGTAGCAACTTCCCCTGAAAATTAGTTGGCAACACTGCATTAGCGTTCACATAGCATTAGCTTAGAGTGTAATTGACTCCTATGCTACACGTACACTACACTAGATTTATTATGTACATGTTCATGTGTTTACTTGTTAGAGGATATCGGCACTTTGACTTACATAGACTTACAATGGAAACCCAGGAGTTAGACACATGTAGCATATCTGTAACATTAGCCTTACACTGACTTTAAAGGGTTACATTATGTTGATGTAGCGTTAACGTAGTTTTCACATAGCATTAGCGTTTATGTAGCATAAGCTTAGAGTGTAATTGACTCCTACACTACACGTACACGACACTAGATTTATTATGTACATGTCCATGTGTTTACTTGTTTACTTACTTTCTCCTGCCTTGAAAAGTAGCCAAACTCCAGGCTCAAAATACACTAAAGAATGATTCACATAGCTTGCCAGGTTCCACATTGCGTTCTAACAAACATAATGACGCATTGGCTGCTATAGCCTGGATATTCCCAACAGTTACTTTCATATTGTTTGCACTTGCTTGGGTAATATTGTGATCAAATTAGGACATCAGAAACTCTCCTCAGGGTCTTGGCAAGCTCAGTGAACCATTCTCGAGTGTATTTGACAAATTGCATATTGAGCCAGGAGTTATTTTTCGGAGGCAGTCGTGCAGACATTACTAGGTGGATTATTACCAAAGTGCCGGTATCCTCTAACACATAAATGCATGAACTGGTGTGCAGTTTTAAGTCCAGCGCTGACGCTCCAGGTGTTTGTTCTCTAGGATTCAGTTTGAACATCGTTCAACGTTGTGTGTGTGTGTGTGTGTGTGTGTGTGTGTGTGTGTGTGTGTGTGTGTATGTATGCCTAGATCACCATGACTTCAGATTGTATCCATTTACTGTGTCCATATACAGCCATAACTCACCCTCTAGAAACATCTTACCAGGCAATCAAACACCAAATACCAGCTCTGCCCTGTGGTCCCATCCAGGCATATTTCAGATTAATTGTCCTGCTTGTTCATTTCTCTTTAAAAAAAAAAAAAAAAAAAACCATGATTCTTTCTGTTACTAACCCATTAAATTATTGCATATGAGTTTTGAAATCATGTCCTAATAGTCCTAGTCTTTGTAGTCGCTTCTTGAATGGGAATATGAATTAAAAGAAATGACAAAAGATACAAAAATCATCTAAAATGCATCTGTACATCATCAAAAAAAAAAAAGTATTCTATATTTTGCACCTCAAAATCTGTTATGTACATACAATTTTGCATACCGTACATTTACAGGTATATAATTAATTATAAATATATTAGGCAATATAATACAAATAATTAATTGTATTTAATTAGATACCCCCTCTCTTCTTCTTGTTGAAATAGATCTAAGCATCAGTGGAATGGTCTAATCTGACAAATGAAGCAAAGCCTTTCATTCGAAGACTTTGGAAAAAAACATTACCTGATGTTCACTGCTCAGATGATTGTGTCCTCTAATGTGTCACTATTTTTAAAGGGCTCAAGAAGACATCTAATAACATTAGTCATTGTAGTCATGACTGGGTTTTGCTTTTATGCCAGTGGAATAGTTTTTTTCAAATGGTGGATATTTCATTTTGGAATTAAACTCTTCAAATGTCTCGATAAAGCTGTAATTTACAGCTCCCATTTTCCTAATTTCAGTGGAATTAGACAGTAGCGAAATTTGACACAGTTGATTCTGCTTTTACCAAATGACCAATCATTCAGGAGTGGTTAGACTTGGTTACATTTCTAACCGTATCAGTAGTTTCTGTATGTCTGTATTTTAACACTCCCAATTTGGGCTGTAATAGAAATTGAGGGAAGAGACAGTGTTATCTTTCCATAACTGCAAAGTCACAAGATGATACTGGTTTCCATGATGAAGACATTGAACCCCTACCTACTTCAGGGGTCCCACAAAATGGCCGACCTCATGTGACTGACTCTGTGGTGAAATGCATCCAGGGAATTTGATGGGAACGAAACCCAAACTCTGTATATAGCATGGTTCTAACTCCTAAGAAATTTTCTTTATTGTAATTTCTCATTTCTAATTGGCAACCCCTTTATTCAATTTAGGAGAAGGCCTATATGTGGATAAGAGCTCTGCGGATCACTAGGCTTGGCTAATGGTGTGTCTGTGTGTGTGTGTGTGTGTGCGCGCGCAAGTGCGCAGTAGCGAAATAAAGATGTACCCACAGGATAGGAGGAGGAAGAGAAACAGAAAAGAGAGTAGAAAGAGAGGGAGCGTGTCTTCAGTAGAATGAATGGGTGAAAGACAGTTTCTGCCCTGCAGTCATGCAGTCGCAGAGTCCTGCTTCATTCCATAATACACTACATGCCTTTATGTTTGACACACACACTTCTCGCCGCGCACCACCGCCAGCAAACGCACGCACACACACACACACACACACACACCCCAACACACTCCAGCATCGATCTGTTGGCTCGGCGAGGGAAGGGCTGAGTAGCGGCTGCTCTGTGGTAGGTGAGCTAGAAAAGCCTGAAGCCTCAGTGCCTGGAGCTGCTGCAGACTCCATATATAATGAATCATCTATCTGTCTATCTATCTGTCTATCTATCTATCTGTTAGGGTTAGACCGATATATCAGTTTGCCAATATATGGGGCCGCTATTGGCCTTTCATTAAAAATCGAACTAACCCCTCCTTTAACCAGGTAAACACATGGTAAAAATACTAAGTTACCAAGTAGTACAGCTGTAACTAAGTAGGTAAATACTTAGAAATCACAGCAATTACTTAAAAACACCTTGGGTATTACTCATCAGTTCAAGAACTACATTATAGCTGTCGCAGGTTCAACATGGCAACAGCCCGAATTTGATGGAGTTATCTGAATGGGACGATATATCTAAAAATTCAATATATCGTGATAAAAATGTGACAATACATATCGTGGGGCAGAAAAATGAATCGCGATATTAGCTAAATTTTATTCTGCTGTAGTAATCACAAATGAGACGGCTTGACCATCACAATTTCACAAGCTCTCCATCGAAATGTTATTATTTGCACTTTGTACTTTGTACACTTATTTATTACATCGTATCGTGGTTGTATCGAATCGTGAACCCCATATCGTGTATTGAATCGTATCGTGAGATAAGCATATTTTGTGTACCCACTTGGGAAACTTGGACTGAACAATAAAGTTGTATGTACCCATGGAGTTACCAAGTTTGTACCATTTCCTTTATAATTGTTTATTTTCCTTGTTCATTCCATTAAGATTAACATGTACCATGTATGTTCCGAAACAGTATTAAAAAAAAATCCTAATTACCCAGTAAGTAAACTGAAACTGGAATGTAATAGGGACCATTGCTTGTTCCCATGTTTGTTCCCATGTTATTACCACGCTTGTGGCATATCCTTTATGACTGGCTATGTCCTTTTCCATTCCATTAAGACTGGCATGCATGTACCCTCCATGCTCTGCAAAGGCATGAGGTAAAACATTTACTGTATATACTGGATAAAAAAGCTGAAACTGGACTGTAAAATTCAGTAACACTTAATGCTATGGTCTGACTGACAACATCCTGTCCCAATGCAGTAATGTCAAATGTACCATATTATAAACAATTACTAGCCTGTAAAAGCCTGAATGTGTGAACCAGCAATAGAGCTAGCATGTTTTCTTCTTAGCCTCCGAGGCTACATCAAGTATGAAATGTTATAACTATAGATGCTATAACTATAACTTGACAAATATAATGAATAGAAGCAATACTTTGTCTTTATTACCTCCGCCAACAGAGTTGGAGGGGGGTTATGTTTTCACCTCGTTCCGTATGTCTGTCTGTTTGTCTGTTAGCAGGGTAACGGATGAATGGATTTGCATGAAACTTTGTGGAAAGTTTGGTCATGGGGCAAGGAAGAACTGATTAATTTTTCACACGGATTGGCCAAAGGGGGGCGTGACAGTGGGTGTGGCTTCTCATAAAAAGGCACGGCATATGGATCTGGCATATATTGACAGTTGCATAGCGTTGGCGGAGGTATGCGCTCTACTAAATGCCATCTAGTAATCTATGTGCATTTGGTTTGATGGTCTAACTTTAAATTAATTTAATTAAATTAAGCTAGCTAGCAACCTAGCAGCAGAGATGCTAGACAGCCAGCTAATTAGCTTGTTGGGCTTTAGCTCGGCATCAAAGCAAGCTATCCAAGAAATTATGGCTAACAAATGAATAAGAGATTCCCAGATGTGCAGAATTGCCTTTGCAATGGTGTTAGATAGGGTTAACTTGCTGACTAACAGAGTTTGTCGAAAGATAGCGTGCTAAGCTGGCTAACACAGTGGCTGGGCTTGGGAAGAGGCTGATGACTTGTCCCATTGGCTGAACACTGAGTTCAGCCAATGGGATGAGCCTTTCAGGCTACAGCCTCACTCTTGAGCTCCACTACCAGCGCCGCGTTGTGTTGCCATCAGTGTTGCGCCAATCTGACGAACTCCCTGCTCCACAGGGCATGTAACGTTGTGATGGATACACCAGAAAACAACCAATATCAACTTTATTACTTAGTATTTCAATGAGCGAGAATTGAACCTCAGCAATTTTTTTTAGGTCGGATGCAACGTGAACGCAACACAAGTAGTGGAGCATCTTTCAGTGCTTTTTAAGGAATCGTTCCTTCAATGGCTGATGGCCAATGGCAATGCCTGACGCCGGATGGCTTTAGTGGAGTAGGGCCGTCCGAGTCGACAATGCCGACAGAAAGACAGACAAGCATGTTCACTAACATACTTGTCTTGGCGCATTTGTTCCGAGATTTAGCAACTTTTCAGACCCCCTGGAAACGTCATTTCTCAGGGGCGACTAGTAGCACATCTAGTGACTTTTTTGGACCATTGGGAAACATGTTAATGTACTGATTCCCAAAGCTTTTGGTGACAAATTAGTACAACCGATGCCGATGTGGCTTGCTTGTCTAATCCAAAGGGGTGTGATCGCAACGTAGCCCAGCAGGACAGCCTGTCAGCGCATCCTCAGTCTCTCATAGTGAACACACAGCCACCGGCAGGTCCACTGGGGCCGGGATGAGCCGGCGGAAGAAGAGAGAGATGACCCGTCGACAAGTTCTCCCCCTTTCTTCTCCATCTGTTTAGCAAAGATATTCATATGCAAATCAGTGCATGACGTCATCAGGCGACTTCTAATGACTCTTTGAGAAGCCAATTGCTGCTGTCTTTGGAAGAGAGTTGGCCAAAATACAAAAACGGCACCTTTGGTTAAAATTTTCAAAATAAAAGCCTATTTTTCGCTATATATTTTTTCTCATATATAGCAATGTTTTTTGGCGTAATATAATGCACTATTAATGACTTCTTAAATATATTCTTTTTTTTCACTTCAGTACTTTGTATTGCTCAAAAAGCGTTGCAAGCAAATGAAGGGGCTAAGAGAGAGAGAGAGAGACAGAGAGAGAGGCCTGTATTGTGGCTGCAGTCAGCATCCTAGATCGCCCCCGGTAACACATGTCAGAGAACTTCAATTCATCAAGAGAATGAGAGAGAGAGAGAGAGAGAGAGAGAGAGAGAGGGTGGGAGAGGAGGAGAGAGAGAGAGAGAGAGGGAGATCAGCATTTTTTCCAGGGAACAACACGTGCGCACACACACACACACACACACACACACACACACACACACACACACACAGCCGGACACAAACTCCTCTCTCTCACTCTCTCCCTCTTTCTCTCTCTCTCTCACACACACACACATCCATTAGAAACACACACAGACAATTTTCTGCCTCCCTCACGCTCTAGCGATCGCGCTCACACTGACTGCTGGCTCGCCTTCGCACACACACACACACACACACACGCACACACACACTGAGTCAGTCACACACTAAGTCTCTCTCACACACACACTGAGTCACACACACTGCAGCAGAGCGCTCTCTCTCTCTCTCTCTCTTGCTCTCTCTCTCTGCCAGCGCTTGTCCCGCCTTCCTGCGAGCAGAAACACTCCGGTCTCCATCGTATGGGACCGGCTGCTGCTTTGAAGCTCAATCTCCCTCTCTCTCGCTCTCTCTCTCTCTCTCTCTCTCTCTCTCTCTCTCTCTCTCCCCCATTCAATCTATCCCTCGTTCTCTCTCTCTGTCTTTCTCTCTGTTCATCCTCGGGGTCTCTCTACCTAGCGAGTTAGATCAGGGTTTATATTATAGGGTTGAGGGGTTTGTGTTGTTAGCTATAGGAGGCGACATGCAGCATCCAGGAGGAACATGCGTGGCGTTACCCAACGTGGACGCCTGTCCTCAGCTGTCCTGCGCTGCCCTCACCTTCATGTATTTACAGCAGGTGAGTGAGTGTGTGTGTGTGTGTGTGTGTGTCCCAAAAAGGTGTGTGTGTTTGAGTTTGTGTACATGAATTTCCATCTTACTGACAAGCGCATGCACACTGTTCTCTGCTGCTGGATGGGATTTGATGAGGGAGGACTGTAATTCTGAGTGGAATGGAATGCATGCTTGTACTTACAGGGAGTGGACAAAATAACAGAAACACCTAACAATGCATGAATATGAAGTAATTAATAAGGACTCGCGTCCTTGTCCTGCTGTCATCCTGTATCCTGAACTGTGTGTAGTGGATACTGAACCTTTCTTCAAGAAGGAAAGCCTCCAGTTCTTTGAGGGATGAAGGAGGTAGAAATCTACTTCCCATAAAGGTCCAGTGATGTTTAGATCTGCTGGTTGAGGAAGCCATGGAAGGAGTTTGACTTCATCCCAC
Organism: Centroberyx gerrardi; assembly: GCF_048128805.1. Lineage (NCBI taxonomy): Eukaryota > Metazoa > Chordata > Actinopteri > Beryciformes > Berycidae > Centroberyx > Centroberyx gerrardi. The sequence continues at coordinate 4,502,248 of NC_136003.1, read as the reverse complement.
TGTTCATGAAACCAGCAGTGTGTATGGAGGCATTATCATCTTGGAATATGAGGACATCCTGAGGGAACAATGTTTGCACCTTAGGGTGCTCTAGGGTCCTGTAGAATGGCCTCATATTGCTTGGCCGTTTTACAACCATGCAGAGCAATCATGACACCTAATGACTCCCACCATGTTTACCAGTTGGTAACAGACATTATGGGATGAAGGCTTCCTTTGTCTCTCCAAAAGTAAATATTACTGGATGGAGCTCCAGCCTCCAGGTTTTGTGCTCCTTACACCAGGTTATGCATCTTTGATAACAGTGGTTTCTGAATGGCAGCCCTGCCATAAACACCAGCTTGGTGAAGCTCAGTACAGTTTTAGTTGAGACTGAGTCACAGAGGTGTTGGTTCAATTCTCTGGTCACTTTTGAGTCTGTAGTTTTGTGGTTGTTTAGTAACTATCCTGCTAAGTGTCTGTCTGTCTCTATCAGTGAGCTTCCTCTTAACACCACTGTTCCTCTTTGCTGAATGTTTGTCATGATTTTCCAGACTGTCCCTTTTGACACATTAATTAATTTAGCAGATTTTGTGCACCTGCAACCCAGGCACAGACTGTTTGTGCTCTGTGGATCTCTCTTAGTTGCCTCATGGTGCTTTGAAAACTCACATATACAAGTGATGATTGTCAGAGCTATTTTAAGGCTGACACATAGTGCTAATTGACATACAATTCAAGTTGACTGGCCTTTGTAAATGGAATTTCGTTTCTTCAAAGTCCTTTTTTTCATGGGGTGTTTCTGTTTTTTTGTCCACTATGTGTATTTATTTTTTTTTCTTACCAATATAATCAGGGATGTAGTGGAGGGTAAACCCACATAAACTCAGTTCATCCCACCTTTTTATTTGCCACCTTTTTAGGCTGACATTAATCTCTGACATAAATTCATATTAAACATCATAGTAAGTGGCATCAAACCGATCTAGCCTAAGTGTCTTTTTCTCATTTTTTCTGAAAATAGAAGTGATTTATTTTGGTTTATGTGATGTCCTATGCTGTTTACCCACTTTTTTTTAATTATTATTATTTACCACTACATCACTACAACCAAAAGCACTGTTTGTGCATGAGAAGTTGTCTTGCACTTTTTTTCTACCCAGCAGTCGCAGTTTGACAACATCTCATCCCTATATCAAATTGTAGATGTCACACACATACAAATGCATAAGCATAAATAAATCATGATCATGACTAATACAGCAGCCAGCGCCTCCTCACACATTACTACAAATATGAGAGTTTAATACATTTAAACATTTAATACATTTATTGTAAGCTGCAGAAAACGCTGCATTTGCTTTCCCATAAACTTTTTTGGTCAACTTTGAATATTTTCACTGGGAAAAGTTTGCAATCAGAATGTATAGAATCGGCAAGCGTGCGGTGTGTTTTTGTGACCTCATTTTCAGCATCTCGGCATTGTAGGCCCACTGCCGCTGTGTTGGGAAACCAGAGAGATCGAAAATGCACAGAGAGAGAGCCAGAAAAGAAAGCGTGAACGAGCAAAGCCCGAAGCGGAGGAATATTTTTTACGGCGCTCCGGGATGAAAGAGCCAAAAGACGAGGAGAGAAAATGGCTTCTACAATCAGACAATTTGTCATTAAGCAACTTTCTTCCATTAGACTCATTCCCATACGAGCTCTTTCATCCCTCCCTAGACTCTGTGTGTGTGTGTGTGTGTGTGTGTGTGTGTGTGTGTGTGTGTGTGTGTGTGCGTGCGTGCGTATGCGCATGCATGTAAGCTTTTGTTTTCGGACTCCAATGTCAGTGTATTCCAGCATGTGTTAATGGGTTGGCTTGTTATGCCAGAGTATTGTGTGTGTGTGTGTGTGTGTGTGTATGTACTGTATGTGTGTGTGCACGCCTTGCCTACATAGGGAATCTGGGTCTTTGAAGCTATATATAGTCGAGCCATGTAAGACATTTTGAATACATCTGAAGGCCCTTGGGGATTCTGTGTGTGTGTGTGTGTGTGTGTGTGCGCGTGTGTGCGGACATATTTTTTCAGACGGCACGGTGAATCAATTATTTTTAGATGTACATTTCTATTCACCCTTTGATGATTTCTTGATTTATTTGAATGTACGCATTAGACGTTTCGTTCATTCGAGCGAGCTCAATAGTCTATCGCAGGAGGTGTGAGAGGGTGAATTTATTATGCACACACAATCAATTCAGTCAATCTTTAATCATGTACACACCATGTACGTGTGTGTGTGTGTGTGTGTGTGTGTGTGTGTGTGTGTGTGTGTGAGAGAGAGTCTAGTTGGGGAAAAATCTATTCTGGATATACACTCTCACTCAAGTCTAGTGAAATGCGGCTCAACCAAAATATCCTATACAAGTAGAAAAGCTGTTCCTTTGCTGAAATATTACTGAAGTTGAAGTAGTGGAGTAAACACCTACTTAAAGCAATATTCCACTTAGTTTTACCATGGGGGTTATTCCACAAAAATAGCCTGGAAACTGACATTTAACAAGTTGGTGAACAGATTCAACATCATACCCTGCTTTTAAGACAATAAAGCAGTAACTGGTCCATCCTCATTTTGCATTTTTATTCCTGCTTTACACTAAAATAAGTATTTAAAAATAAAAGTAGATCCAGTCTCCCAAACAGGAACTATCTCTCCTAAATGGTATCCCTCCACTATGCTGTCCTCTATCAATAAAAATGCTATTTGGCGAAGTTATGTTCTAAAACACAGCAGCAGGATCTGTTGTTGAATCTGTTCACCAACATGTTAAATGTCAGTTTTCAGGTTATTTTCGTAGCTCATTCAAATGAATGGGAAGTAAAAATCTGAATGCTAAAAACTGGTCCAGCTGCATCTGATCTTGGTGATTAGTTTATCTTCTGGTTTTCATGGCGGTCAAGTGCTGAATAACCATGTTAAAACTAAGTGGAATATTGCTTTAAGTAGAAGTAAAAAGCAGTTCATTTAAAATGTACTGTAAAAGTTACTGAGTCACTTTCAATAAAACCAGACCTTGTTACTGATCTTTCCTATGCAATGCAAAAAGGATGATAGGACAGTTCAATATGTGCATATGCTGACCTTTCTAAAATCTGAAATTTGTCATTATTCGATCTGTGACAAAGAAAAAAAAAAACAAGAAAAATGCCAACCCCCAAAATTCAATAATTACAAGTTACATTGTTACATTTTTCTCTCTACATTGAGTCCATTGACAAAAATGGTGGTTCAAAAATTAAAGACAATATGGTCATAACAGTGTAAACAAATGGTAATATACATAAAAGCAAAAAAAAAGTAATAGTTATCAGTGACATCAAATTAAAATGTAGGGTAAGTTAGTATGAGTAAGAATAAAAGCGTCTTGGTACCCATGTTTCTTTTGCTAGTAGCTATCCTATATAGATATCCCTGTTAATTAAACTACCATCATGGATAATACATGCTTCTGCAGGTTTTATACAATACTTAGGGACAGCAGTAGTAAAAGTATGTTACTTCAATCAAAAGTAAAAATACTGAAAAGTACAAGTAAAAAAAAATATTTAAAAAAACACTCAATTATAGTAAAGAGTAAATGTAACTGGTTACCTCTGCCCTTGTACTAAATATAACTATTGATGAACAACATGAATAGAAAGAAAGGCTTATTTTTCCATCTTAGATTGAGATGCAGGAGATTTGTTTCAGGCTGCTAAAGCAGTTTCTGTACCTTGTGCACTAACTTTAAGTGCCTCTTGTATAATTTACTTTAATGTTCAAAATAGAGCAGAATGCGCTCCACTGGACTATAATTCGTCTTCGAATAGCAAACAAGTTTGAGTAGATTGTGTGTTTTGAATAGCCTAGTCTTACAGTTATTTAGGATTCTGTGCTGTTTTCTTAATGCTTTACTTGGAGTTTGTATTTTTTTTCTAACTAATGCGATAGAGATGTAATATATTATTTTGATGTATCAAACATTTGTCTAGGTGAAGGGTTATGCATTTTATGCATTGATTGTAATTGTAGTGGTGATGATGTTGGCCTACAGTAAGTTTTGTACATTGGCAACATTGTGGAGAGTTATTTTAATGTTGTAGTTATTTAAAGGCACAGAGTGGATATCAGTCATATCAATTGGTTATATAAGTCAAATAGTTTAAGTATTGTTTGTTTGGTGTTGTTGTGTTGAAGTTAGCTGGTATACAAGAAGTGTTGGGTAGCAGGTTATAATGTAGTTCTAACTATTACTGACGTTTCAGCATGGCAGTTGAATTACTTGAAGTTAAAGTCATTTTTAATAAGCAGGTTACTTTGTGTTGAGAGATAGTTTTGAATGATTGTCATTGGTATATTGTCTTTTTACAACAGCAAGAACCTAATGAAAATATACAGTCAAATAGTGACTTAAGCAGATACTTACCCAGAAAAATTGCCAAGTTGGTAGCTGCTATTTATCAGCTGTTACATGATGTCACTTTGTTGGATTAATTCCCTCGTTAATTGCGCCCGTCCCGGGGGGGGGCGTGGCTTATTAATGACTGGGCAGGTCTTGTTTGTCTCCGCAGCCTCGGTTCATTTCACTGCCAGCTTGGAATTCACCAGGTCCCCATTTTTTTTTTTTTTGTTGCTTTAGATATTCAACGCAGCATGCCAGCCGGTGCAGGAACAAGTGGCTTTTCAAACACTCTCTTCACATCAAATGGGCTATTTATACTCCTCAGAGTGGTACATGTTGTTGTAGGGGAAACTGAACCCTTGTCGAGAGGCAGCTCTTGTTCAAAGAGCGGATTAAAAGCACTATCGTCAGACCTTTAGAGAGAGAGAGAGAGAGAGAGGGAGAGGAAGATGGTGAGATTTGCAGCAAAACAAGGAAGTAGCGCTACACATTTTTGCCTTACTTTTTAGGACTCCTCACCTCTCACTTTAGTAAATAAGTTGAATTCCAACCATTTGTACTTGAGAAGGGAATATGATGAACGTGTTCTCAATAGTCATCGTAATAGTAAGAAAGTAAAAAAACTGAATAGGCATCTGCTGTGTTAAAAAAAAAAAAAGAAAATGCCTCTCAAAGCCTTTTGACGTGCAGCCTATGCTACACAGGAGACACAAATATAAGAAATCCTATATCTTCCCAGAAACCGTCTAAATTCCCTCTTTAATTTGACTAAGTACATCCATCCATCATCCATCCAAATGGTTTAGATACACCTCCATCATTTCGGAGTCTTTTCTCAGAAATTGTCTGGTGGATTTAACAATTCGTTTTAATTAAAGAGTGACACATTTTACCTTCCTTCCAAAAAAACCCCAAAAACGATCACTCCGTTAATGGAGCCAAGCATTCCTGCAGTTCTGCTTTCCAATCAATACATTTATTTTAAGGGCAAGTTCATTCATTAATTACAGTTACATTTCATTAATAACAGTGGAAGCTTCCAGCGTCTACTGAGTGGACTGAGTCATCACACACACACTGCAAGGATACACCGCAAAAAATATTAAGGCGCTTGAACTGCAAAACATACGTTTTCTTGCTGCCTTAAAATTGTGAGTTGACTGAAATAGTTAAGAATAGTTAGGTCAAAGATCACTAGTTCTAATATAGTAAAACTAACTGAGTGAACTTAAGACATGAATTCAATTATCAAATGTCTAGTCATGCTGATAAGTGTTTACAAGTTGAATGCATTAATTGATGAACTGCATTCTAGTGTTGCTTATTCTTCCACTAGTGAGGAGGTTTTAGTAAAAGTTACTCTTGTATCACATGATTATTACACTGTTACCACATAAAGTAAGCAGCTGCAATATATGTGCTTGAAGTGGATACTACTTGCCATGTGTAATAGAGAATGCCTTCTTCACTTTATTGATTTTCCAAAATCTGTAGATACTAAATTTTATCATGTTTTTTTTTTTTTTAATCAGAAATTGACCTATGATTCACCTAATATACATACATAACAAGTCTCCATCCTGTTACCTAATTCAAACCAGAAGAAGGAAGAGTTTCTGGGGCATTAAACCAAATGCAGTACATACTGGGAAATCTGCTAATAATCTAACAGTGTTTCTTAATAAACTTTACAATGAGCAGTTTAGTGAAAGCGTCATAAGGTGTTCTTTCAACTTATAATTTTAAGCCACAAGACGTGAACTCATGATTATAAGTCATGAAGCTCATAACTGGCACTTATAAGTTGAAATTGACACATCTATATACATTGTATTAATGGTTAAAGATGAGTTGATTTTACTAAATTGCACTGAGAGGTTTTAAAGTGTACAGTGTAAGGAGTGTTTCTAGCTTTTTAGGCTTTTGCGGTTGGTTTTTGTTTGTGTATTAATCAAAGGTTTATTGGACTATGGACAAACAGGATTCACCCTTAATGTGCAGAGGTGTCAGTGTGTGTGTGTGTGTGTGTGTGTGAGAGAGAGAGAGAGAGAGAGAGAAAGAGAGTGAGTGAGAGAGAGAAAGTTTACATTGGTATCTACTCCCCCTATGTCAGTGGAAACTCCATTGGAGTTCGTAGAACCACCAAACACACAGTGAGTTACTGCAGTTCAATCTCAGCCTGTTGACAAACCATTGAAGTGAATGGGGTCTGGTTGTTTGGAGTTCCAAAAAGGAAATAAATTGACCATCAAATTTCTCCAAACAGCTTGTTCAGCATAATCCAAGTGTCTTGTAGCCAGACCATTGCACTGTTACTCCAAAAGATTTACTTCATTATGTACAGTAGTTTCATTCTAGCTGGAGGAAACAATTACGTCTTCTTGTTGAATTAAAAAGACAAATTTTGTGACTTCAAGTATGATTATTTTTTGTTTTTGTTACTATCATACCTTTCTAAGTTTAAAAGTTTGTACACTTGTGATTTAAGCAACACATGGCCAGAAAGGGTGGGGAAGGTTTTCTTTTTTTTGGGTGGGAAATATCGTGAAATATTGTGATATTCACAAAATACCGCGATATTCGATAATATCAAATATCGGCCCAAGCCTAATAGTGTAGAAACACTCAGTCCACTTTGCATGTGGATGACCTGTGTTTGTGTGTGTGTGTGTGTGAGAGAGGAATGGAGAGATGTATGGGGGGGGGGGGGGGCAGTCATGGCCTCCAAATATCACACCATCTGCTCTTCCTCGATGGCTAAACATGCACTATTTATATTGATGTGTATGAGAGAGAGAGAGAGGAAGAGAGAGAGAGAGAGTGTAAGTTATGTTTTCATTGTATTTCTGTAGCAAGTTTTCAATGTTTAGTGGAGAAAAAAGACAACTAACTAACTCTTTTAGCCGCTATATTGAAATTGTTTTCAATTTCAAATAGTTATGAATCTGGTTTGGAAAAAAATAAAGATGTGCCATATTTACACATACAGGACAGATTTATCCTATAGTCACTGGTTATTAAAGGCAGTGTCATGCATTTTTTAATGCCACTAAAACATTACTGTAACAGTTTATCACGTTTGCTGTCATCCAATAATGCAAAGATTAAATATTCAGACATCTGTGAATGACAGCTTCTGAGAGTTCCATGGAATACTATATCAGGGTATTGTGAAGGACCTCATAATACGATTCAATATTGATATTACAGGTCACGATATGATACAATACAATATGATATGATACAACATAATACGATATAATATGATACAACATGATACAATATGATACAACACGATACGATACAATATGATACAACACAATACAATATTATACAACACGATACGATACAATATGATACAACACAATACAACACAATACAATATGATATAACACGATACAACACGATACAACACGATACAATATGATACAACACGATACAACACGATACAATATGATATAACATGATACAACACGATACAATACGATACAATATGATACAACACGATACAACACGATACAATATGATATAACATGATACGATACAACATGATATGATATGATACAGTGCAATACAATACAACACAATATGATACAATACCATACGATATGAAATGACAAGATGATATGATAAATATAATACAACACAATATGATACAACACAATATAATGCGATACAATACGATATAACACAATACGCTCTTGTGATTTGAATATCCTTCAAGAACAAAGACATTTTGGACCTTTCATTTTAAAAGTGTTTACCCAAATGGAACGAATGAGGAATTTAATTTTAAAGATTTCCTGTTTTAATATAACGTTCTTGACTGTAAAATGGGATTTTATGTCTTTAAGGGGTTGAAACCCCATGGTACCTCCTACGCCAGGTGATAGCAATTTTTCTTTTTTTTTTTATCCTGGCATCTGATTGGTCTATGGGCCCTGAGGCGGCCATGTTGGGATGTCACTGAATATATCTGCATGCAAATGCGAATGCATGCAATCCTGTAACCCTGACGAAGGTTATGGCATTTCTGCTTTATTGGACACTCTACAGTGGAGAGAGACAGGAAAGATGGGAGAAAGAACTGGGAATGACAGTAGTAGTGACAACAGTAGCTGATTTTTTAATTCCTCAAAGTTCTGATTTGTGCCTCAATAATTTAGGGGGATTGATGTTGCTAAGTGTTAGTGAATTGACAGTGTCTCTGTCTCATATCCAAACATGCATCTTAACAAGTTATTTAGTCTCATATTCAGCCTTCAAATTCCAAATATTTTCCTTAAAACAAGAGAAAAAAATTCTGCCAGGGGGGTGAGATAACTCCACTGCAGTTTCTCTTGTTTCAGGAATTTTCTAGAAATGAGTGTCAGTATGTTGAAACCAGTCAGAATAAGGCAGATCACTGCACTACTATCAAGAAAATGACGCTTGATTCTACAAAATTCTTCTTCAAACTAGTTGATTTGCATTGGAAACAAGTGAAATTATTTAACCCCACTGGCAGCTTTCTTTCACTTTATTTTTTTTAAAAATTACAATTTTAGGACTCAATAATAGACTAAATGACTTGTTAAGATGGATATTTTTTGCAGTGTACATGAGCAACAAAGGAGTAATGGCAATAAATGATCACTATAATCCATTACTGTTACTGTCAAAAGGGTTTACACAGCAATCCAACAACAGATCCTTTAAAAAAAGTAAAGCAATACTTGAGGTTACTTGTTAGATTATTCAGACCCTTGTTTGAAGGGTAAAAGGCAGTAATATAATTTTACACTTATAATTATAGTCAGTATTGGTTGTAATTATTAATAAAAAATGGTTTAACTGCATATCCGGTGGAGTTTTGAGTTCATTCTGAAAACTGACTCAAGTCATAGTGCAAGAATAGGATGTTTTGTGTGTGTGTGTGTGTGTGTGTGTGTCACTCACCTACAGAACTGTGGACAGAGTGTATGTACTCTTGTGAGGCGGTGTGTCAGTTGCTGTTCATTGCACTTGCCCAGTTCATCACACGTACACACACATACGCACACACACACACAAGCGCGCACGCACACACTACGGTCGTGTTCATGTAACGACACGCCAGCGCTGCACGGATGAATGGAGTGGAAGATGGAAAGAGAGAGGGAGAGGGGGAAGAGGGAGAATGAGTGAAGGAAAGGATGAAGAAAGAGGATTAGAAAAGAGAGAGAATAGAGAAGTAGGCCAAAGGCAAGCAACTTCAGTCTTCTTTCACCACCAAGTTGTTCAAGAATTCATTCCCACAGCCTGCTGTCAAAAGCCCTTCGATTGGTACAGTGGTTCAATGTACAGGAATTTGTTATTCACCAAATCAGAAAACACTTTAAATATGATGACTATAATACATTTATATTGTGTCAGTACAGGGATTATGTACAGCGAGACTGCCATTGCTAAATAATGATTCAACACCAAGTGGATTTCTTTCCTTCCAGGTCTTTGTACCTTTAACCTTTCTTCCTTCCTCTTCCTTCCGTTTCCTTGTCATCTTTTTATCTTTTGTTCTGCTATATCTTGTTTTTTGCTATATCAAAAGTTTCCCACTCTCCAAAAAAAATGAAAAGTAATGTTGGAAAAATCGTTTCAAGCAAGAGATAATGTACAGCGAGCCTGTCATCATTGCAAAATAAGCCCCAACAGGGTTGAATTGTGCATTATCCTGCTTATTACACGGCTACTTACCAAAGACATTAACGATTTGACACGAAATATTGATTTAAAATGATTTTATTGCAAGCTAAAGTGCAGGACTGTCTGCAGTAAGCAAATGGTAACGTCTTTTTGGCACAAAGTGGCGCCAGTTAATTTGATTAGAAGTCAACAAAATGGACCAGACTTCTTGACTGCAGAGCGATGTGATTAGATGTCAAACAGCGGTCTGTTATACAGAAATAACAGACCTCATAATGTGTTTATTGGCCAATCAGAAATTAGTATTCAACAAAGCCGTGTGATAAAGAATAGTGAAAATATCTAACAGTGTGTGTTGCTTTACACCCGAGTTTGATCGGTTTTGGTTGTCAACTTTCAATAGTCCAGTCATTATGATTAGTGGTTTTGGTTGTCATCTTTCTATAGTCCAGTCATTATGATTAGTGGTTTTGGTTGTCATCTTTCTATAGTCCAGCCATTATGATTAGTGGTTTTGGTTGTCATCTTTCTATAGTCCAGTCATTATGATTAGTGGTTTTGGTTGTCATCTTTCTATAGTCCAGTCATTATGATTAGTGGTTTTGGTTGTCATCTTTCTATAGTCCAGCCATTATGATTAGTGGTTTTGGTTGTCATCTTTCTATAGTCCAGTCATTATGATTAGTGGTTTTGGTTGTCATCTTTCTATAGTCCAGTCATTATGATTAGTGGTTTTGGTTGTCATCTTTCTATAGTCCAGCCATTATGATTAGTGGTTTTGGTTGTCATCTTTCTATAGTCCAGCCATTATGATTAGTGGTTTTGGTTGTCATCTTTCTATAGTCCAGCCATTATGATTAATGGTTTTGTTTCACATCTGTCTATAGTCCAGCCATTATGATTAGTGGTTTTGGTTGTCATCTTTCTATAGTCCAGCCATTATGATCAGTGGTTTTGGTTGTCATCTTTCTATAGTCCAGTCATTATGATTAGTGGTTTTGGTTGTCATCTTTCTATAGTCCAGCCATTATGATTAGTGGTTTTGGTTGTCATCTTTCTATAGTCCAGCCATTATGATTAGTGGTTTTGGTTGTCATCTTTCTATAGTCCAGCCATTATGATTAGTGGTTTTGGTTGACATCTTTCTATAGTCCTTGATGAGACACTGTAGATTAGTTGAAACTATATTTTTAATTCAATCATGCTGCCTTCCCTTTGCTCCAGGCTTAGCAGCAGCAACACCAATGACTTCTTTAGCATATCTAGCTTTTATATTAAGGATAGAGTCCTGCTTCAAGCAGATTGGCTTATCATCTGCCTCCTTCCATTGACTTTACATTGACATGTGGATTCACTATATTTTCTTTTTCATTATCTGTCGAAACACAGGGTTATTTTACTGATGCTGCATTGTGGCTGACCCTGAGCCCTCTGTGGATCAACACTAGAAAGGCTAGTTCTGTCAGCAAAAGTCTGGTAGCCAAATTTGTGTCAGCAATCATTTTGTAAGCATACACTTTATAGATGATGAGTATCTTATTTTGTAGGGGATCTGGCGTAGGTGGAATTGATGTTGTGCACTGAGCGGTTTCATAAGTTTCATATGATAAGATATTGTTACATAACTTGCTCGTTGCTTCAATACACTTTGAAGCAAAATTACTCGGCAATCCAAACTTAAATGTTGAATCAAGCCAAGGTGATTCAATTTTGGTTCCACTCAAAAGTATGGGAGTATACAGTATATCTGGCTGCAGAATATTTGATAACACGGAGCTCAAAGTGCATTGAGAGACATCACAAACCAGGCATAATCATTATAAGTGTATCACCGCTCTATAGAATATAACAACTTCATAATTATGACATATTATGACACAAACCCAGACTGGATGATATTTGATTTTTAATAAAAGGCCAATATCAGCCTGATATATTGGCAAACCAATCTATCAGCCTATTATTGAATTGATGTAAGTTATAATAAGAAAAAATGCAATGCTTTTCTGAAAATGTAATAGATTTATATTTCTATTGGTGGTTGTTTGCCTTATGATGATCACCAGCTGGAGGTCAGAATGTACCCACCTTTTCCTTTACCACTGCATCACAACCTATGAGTAACACTTATGCAACTATTATCCAGTACTTCCATTGTTGTTGTGTCCTGACTGTGACTATAGTTAAAGGCCCATAGACATCCAGGCTGTTGTTCATTGCTGGCTGTGTACGTGCATGTGTGTGTGTGTGTGTGTGTGTGTGTGTGTGTGTGTGTGTGTGAAAGAGAGGAGGTTTACCAGCATCTTGCAGTGGAAATACTGAAACGCAGTATTCTTACATTATCAGGCAAGTTTGAGAGTCAGTATGCGTGTTTCCATCCAAGTATCTTTTGCGAAACGATGACATAACAAATTAGAAAAGCTGAATGGAAATTTGAACAACTTAAAGTGATTAGTGATGGAAACACTACAACAAACATTTGTTGAATGAATATGGCATAATCAGCCCGATGAACAGTTCAATTTCATGACACAACCGTTGAAAAGTGGATTTTCTGAAACGTTGTATGTAAAATCTCTGTCCACCACGATCTCAAGAATTTTGCATTTTTGCACAATTTTGCGCTTCTCTCCACCCACTGGGCAATTTTGAATAATGTCAGAAAGTGGGAACGAGGGGGTTTTGGGGTTGGTCCAGGTTGAAGAGGAACGGGGTCGAGTGTCTCAAATCTACCTTTATACTGGGGTGGTAACATTTTTATTTTGGCTGCTCATTTTAACCACTGGAGCGCAAACTGAGCCAGGTTTAGTGACATTGTCGTATGTCATAACTACATAGTACTAAATGCCAGTTTACAACTCATATTACATAAGACTTTACACCTAGTAGGGGGTCAGTGTAAGTATTTTGTTATGTAACTTATGGCTATCTTGGAACTATTTCAGTTGCAACCTTTAAAGTTTTACTTGGTACTTAGTTTAGGTACAACAGGCTGTTGTGGTGGCAACATAAAACTACAGTAAAATGATGCTTAGGCATAGTTTTCTCACTATCTGTGAAGACAGGAATGCTAGAGGGAATGTGAATAGGAAGATCTCGACACACTACACACACACTTAAAGACCGAGACAGGGGCTGTGCCTCTGTGGGATGATGTGGTGTGGTGTGCTGTTGCCAAGGCCTCCCCTCTCTCTCTCTCTCTCTCTCTCTCTCTCTCTCTCTCTCTTTCTCTCTCTCTCTCACACACACACACACACACACACACACACACACATACACACACACACACACACACACATCCCTTCATTCACACACAAGCATGTACTCTCACATACACTGGGATTGTAGATTATACACCTGAACGCTGTGAAATTCAGTTCACGTTGACTAAAACACGCTGTGTTCGGGGCTGCAAGCAAAAGTTCCCCAAAGAAAATGGAGTGGGGATCGTTCTGTTTCTGTCCGAAAAGTCTGACAAGGAACAAGCACAACGACAGGCGAAATAGTAATAATAATATAATTTGAAGCGGCACTAGGCAACTTTGCCCCAGAGGTGACTGTTTGAATTTTGAGGACTTCATTACAAGTCCTGCAAGTGAGTCCAGCTTTAACTGGACAGATCGCTCACTCACTGCTGTTTAGGAGACACTTTGGGATTTCACTCTTAAGTTTGGCTTCACCACTTCTTGTGTGAAGAAGATTTCCCACCAGTGACCATACCGACACCAGAATTAAATTTATGTCAAATAGGATGAATCTACAGTGTCTCAATTAGTGGGGATGGGATGTTCTTCTCTGTTGCAGTCCCACTGTGTGATTTAGAATAAGATAGGTGTATTTTTGCATAAAAGTCTTGCCTAGTGCAGCTTTAAGACCAGTTTAAAAATGAATGAAAGTTGTGAAACGGCAAATGGGCAGAATAAGAAAAAGGGCACCAATAAATGAAATGGTATGGGACATGAAGTCAGCTGTGTTTAAGTAAAGCAGATAGGATGCATATTGTACTACTAACCTTAATCTATTCTATTAATATATGAGTGCATGCAGTGCAAAGAAACCTGTCATTACATGGTGAAACAATAAGACCTCTAATCACTGGATTTAAGACACTTAATACTTTTTAAGGCCTTCAATTTATATATAATTTATTTTGTGTTTTACATGATGTAGGAAGCATGAAATCTCACTTGACTTTACTGATTGACTCTCTCTCTCTACAAACACTGAATTATTTCCATATATAAATTAACATTAATTGTTTAAAACGCAAGCATGACCATTACTTCTTGGATTCATATTCAAAGCTTTCAGTTTCTGGCATTGGAAAATGGTGGAAGGAGCTAAAGGCCGATGGCAAAATCACATCCAACATATTTTTCCTCTTCAGTAAAGCCAAAGACACCGGGGAGGGGGAGGGGGGAGCAGGAAGCAACAGTCTCATTTGTTTATGGTAATTATGCCAAGGAATCGCAATTAATTTGACAATGATATATTGATGTTTAAAAATGCTACACATCGTCCCTTTAACAGTAAGAATGGATCAGCCTATGTAAACTGATCGATGAAGAATACAAAAGTACGATCTCCTGTCGTTTGAATATCATCTACACCTACGCCCACACACACACACACACACACACACACACACACACACACACACACACACACACAGCAGAGGGGGAGAGAGACTACAATTATGCAGAGTGGTCCAGTTGTATCTTTGTAAACTAAATGGGTTTTTTTTTTTAAAGGAGGATTCCTCTGTAATATCATTTGCCTGCATTAAGACAGAGGGCCTGAATGCATTTTACAGGCAACTGCTACCACATCGAGGGCTGGGGAATAATAGATTACATGTAATGGAACTACAGTAATCTGATTGTTAAAAGGGTAACCTGCATTTGCATTATTTACTTATTTACATGTTTTCAAGGCATTTAGATGGTGTATAGACAACAGCAAGGAGTACTATGATATATTAAAGAAGGATAGGATGTAAATAAGAATAGAGCGAACAGGGGGTTCTGACACTCAAACATATTAAGTAGAAATGTATGAATGAAAATGTGTAAAAAGTCTAGATTCCAGCATTAACAGCATGTAAAATAGCAGCAGGTGCATCATTAGCAGCGACAGAACTGAGACAGAAAGACAATGTGAGATTTGGGCATTATGGAAAAAGTGGAGAATTATTAAACAATAAAAACATCAATATACAGTATATGCAGAATACAACAAAGAGGGGAATATGAGTGTATGAGAAAAACAAGAGGATTAGGGCCACATAAAAAATGTATTTGAGTTCTAAGTTTAAAGTCAGAATTGTGAGGAAAAAAGTCAGAATTCTGAGAATAAACTCAGAACTCAGAATTCTGACTTTATTCTCAGAATTCTGACTTTTTTCTCTCAGAATCCTGACTTTAAACTGAATAATTTTTTCACATTGCCCTAATCCTCTTCCGTAGATGTTATACTAAAATATGACATTATAGAATAATTTTTGGAGCCAAAGCAACCCAAAAGTAAAGAAAATTTTGATTTTTTTTTAAAGAAACGTGCAGATACAAGCCTTTTTAGCGAGACTGAAGGGCAAATGTACAAAAGTTTTACCCAAGTACAGCAGGTGTTTAGTGAAGAAAAATAACAATTTTGTTTTGGAGGGACGGCTGTGTCTTTATAAGATTAGATGAAACATTATTGATCCCTGTGGGGAAATTGGAAGCGAACAGCAAATAGCAACAGGTTACAGCAAAGATAAAATTGGATATAGATGTTAAAAATAGAGTGTAAACAAGAAATATTTCAGCTGGAGGGAGGATGGAGATGGAGATGAGGAGAGGAGGCTTAGAGGCAGAGTGAAGGAGAAAGAAAGAAGAAAGAAAGAAAGAAAGAAAGAAGAAAAAAAACGGATGAAACTGCAAAAAAGAGGGAGAGAGACACTTCACTCCTGCTGTGATTGGTGGAGAGTCTAACATGGCCGCCACATTTAATTACTGTCTGTCTCTGGGGGACAGCGAGTGACACGCACGCACACACACACACACACACACACACACACACACACACACACACACAAACACACGCACACACACACACACGATACACGTACATGATGCCTGGTTAAGTCTAACTCATACAGAATCAGACAGTGTGACTGCACATGTACTTTTAACTGTAAACAGATAATGGGCACAGCAGAATTCAGTGAAATTCCCTCAATATCCTGAAAATTTCTTGTTCTTCTTCTTCTTCTAGATGCGTGCGATTTCTATCTTCTTCCTGTCATGAAAAATGGAGGCAGGAGTGGAATCTGTAAAGAAAGAATTTGAATGCGTTTTCAGAATAAACTTTAAGTTTTGCTTTGCTAAATTAGAAAGTGATGAATCGTAAAATCTT
The DNA here is from genome assembly GCF_048128805.1 of Centroberyx gerrardi. NCBI lineage: Eukaryota > Metazoa > Chordata > Actinopteri > Beryciformes > Berycidae > Centroberyx > Centroberyx gerrardi. The sequence goes on along the minus strand of NC_136003.1, from coordinate 4,485,786 downwards.
GACCATATGCAAAGTGATTTCAGCAGATTTCATTATCCTGGGTGAATGCGTTTTACGAAACACAAAGACGGAAGGTCGCTCTGTTCTGACCGTTTGTGGGCGGGGCCAGCGTCTCTGATAGATAAGAATGGTGTGATGTTTCAAATGGGCCACACCCACAAAGTGCGGTACAAGTGATATGACCCATTCTATTTCTATGGGCAAAACAAAAAATCGACATTTTCTGTGGTTGAAAGAACTGCATTATCATTAAAATGTTTTTTTCTGGAAGTCGCGAAATGCAAACTTCCGTGCAAACTTCCGTTCAAGAGGGGAGTCATGCTAGCATTTTGACACTTCAAGAGAAAAACATTTTAATGATCTTGCTGTTGTTTGACAACCGTGAAAAGGTAACGACAAATTATTTACACTAAATACATTTCACATAAATTATTAGAACACAGAAAAAACAACCACAGAAAATGTTGATTTATTGTTTTGCTCATAGAAATTGAATAGGGTTTCGCACCTTTTTCTTTCTATTGCATCTACGTAGTGGTCTGTAGCTACGAAGTTTTCAACAAGCGAACATAACATTACTTTTATAACATTACATTGCTTTGTTTGAGTTAACATAGCTAGCTAGCATGTAATAATTAGGTATCATTCATCAAAAAGGCTAAGTTCAAGTTCAATACTTTATTGCTTTATTTTTTTGGATTGGGAAAAAACTCAATAACATGACTTCAGACCCAATGATGGATAAACCGTTCACGCATCATTTCGTTGTCGTGTATTCCTGGAGTCTTTCAAATGAAAATTGTAGAGAACTGGGAAGCTTTGAACGGCTGTAATCAACTTCTTGTTCTTTTCGCACTTGCCAGGCAGAACTATTGTTAATGAAATGAAATCACGTCATTAGGGAAACAACGAAGCGCGGAAATCTGATGATGATCTGTTGACCGCAGATGACCGCAAACAGTTCAGCCATGGCTAACGTTTCTCAGCCAATAAGCTTGATGACTGTCCACACATCAGCTGAGTTTCCCTGGTCACTCAGCTCTATAGGAAATGAATGGACTTCCAGTGACTGGTTGATCCTGTTGTGTTGCGTTCTTCATCAACTAGCAGAGCTGAATTAGGGATATAACACACACACACACGCTTACACACTGCTCTTGCTCATGTGTGCACAGACCTTTTGGACTATAGGCTGTATATGTGTACATACTGTATATATTATATATATAGATCTAGAAATAGTGTAGAGAGTTCTTTGGTAATAGGAATACAATAAATCTGAAATGTAGCGGTATTCCACTTCATAAAGGTCACATTGACTAAAACCAGAGTTCATCGAATATGAAAAGAAAAAGAAGACACACACACACAAGGGGTGGTTTGAAAGAAAATAGTTTAAAACTGAGAGAGGTGAGAGAGAGACAAGCAAGAGAGAAACTAAATTGTGTGTGTGTGTGTGTGTGTAGGGGGTTTTCCTGCCTGGGAGTGAGTGACCGGGTGGTTGCCTGGTTACCACAGTGTGACATACGCTGTGTGTCAGATCATCTCCCATCGACTGAGTTTTGTGTGTGTGTGTATACATATATGCCCTTTATATATGGTATATAATCCTTCATATCTATAGGAAAGACATTATCATTAGTTGAATGGAACAATTTAATTGAATTGTTATTGACTGTTTCTTACTTAATTACTGCTGATAACACTGATATTTATTGATTATTGTTTAAGTATTACTATTCACCAGTTATATTTATAATACTACCCCAGATGATGCACTGTATTACTTCAGTAACATAATGCACGTTTCTTTCCTGTAATGCCAATAAAGCAGATTTGAATTGAATTAAATGGGAATGAAGACATAGAGAGAATTTGATTAAATAGATTGAAACCAACAATCAAGAAAGACAAGAAAGAAACAGATCATATTTCATATTTAGTTTTTATATTAGTTTTTCATTTATATTTACCATTTATAATATTGGAATTGCTACTTATTTAATATTATTTGCAAAGTGAATACATTTGCCAACAGGGTGAAATACTTCCACTTATTTTTGCAAATCAGTTTCTTTCAGGAATCAAGTAGGATTTTTAATCAACTGTCATTTTTATTATTTTTTCCTCTATTTTTTTTCCTCTACTATTGCTGTTTTTATTTCTGCTGTCTATTGCAATTCCAATTGGCAAAATTTTTTCACTTGGTTTAAGAAGAATTACATTTAAAGATTATAGATATGAGAGTAAATGACTATTTAAAATGGATGTTTTTGCAGTGTAATCTAATAATAATAAGTGAGTAATAATAAGTATTACTACTACTAATAATAACAATAATAAAAGTCTATTAAAATGATAAATATGAAATCTATGGCTTGTTAAAATGGAAAGCAGTGTAAATAGAACAGAACCTGTCATATTTATGTATCACATGAATGTGTGGTGTCACACACACACACTCTCATACACACACACACACACACACACACACACACACATTCTCACCCATGCATACACACATTAAGTCTTTTTCCATGTAAAAGTATTTCTCACAAGTACATCAATACAAATACAGACACACACACACACACACACAGCCACACACACAAACACACACACAGCCACACACACACTTGAAGATATAAACACTATATAAATTAACGCATTTCTCTCTAACACACACTTTAAGATATAATTACTCCTCTCACTCTCTATGTCTCTCTCTCTCTTGCGCATGCACACACACCTGCTCTCTGACCTTATTATATTGTTTCTTGCTGCAGAAAACCCCATTTTGCAAAGAAAAGAGGGAGACAGACATAGAGAGAACAGTAGGAGAAAGAGAGAGAACAGTAGGAGAGAGAGAGAGAGAGAGAGAGAGAGAGAGAGAGAGAGAGAGAGAGAGTGGGTGGTATCCTAGAGGTTAAAGAAGCAGGCTTGTGGCCAGAAGGTTAAAATAAAATGACGGAAAAAAAATGAAAAGGAGGGTAGAGAGAGGAAGAGCATGAACAAGAGAGTGGGGGGAGAGAGAACGAAGGGGTAGAGTGAGGTAGAGATGAAGGGGGGGGTGGAGAGAGAGAGAGAGAAAGAGAGAGAGAGGGGGCGGCAGACTCCACAACCTCATTATGTCTGCTGGCATTTTAACTCCTTTTGATGATTTAGTAAGAAGAGGGGGATGGAGGAGGGGAGGAGATGTGTTTTCTCCTCCATCCATGACACCATTTCAATCGTCTGCCACATATCCCTCGCCCCGTTCTCCCGATGACTGAAAAGAGAGAGAGACACAGATTGAGAGAGAGAGAGAGAGAGAAAGAGAGAGAGAAGAAAGAGAAGTGAGTGTCTTTAATTTAGAGGGATCCCGAATGCGTGAAATCCTTTATGCTATCTGGGTCACAGCGCGCCTCACAGGCTGAACCAACACACACACATACACACACACACACACACACACACACACACACACACACACACACACACACACACAGCAGAATACCAGCCTTCTAACCACAGAATCAGCAGGTTCACCTTCTGTACGTTCTTCGGTAAGCACTTTTAGAATACATATATATTGGAGTTAGAGCTGGGTTCTGTGTCTTTGTTGGTTCATTCTTTCGTTCACGCATCTTTTTTGCAATGTGCATTGCTTTGGGGAATTACCGTCTGCACTGTTTAGGCGGCACAGAGAACCTAAGAGCCCTACAGGGGAAATCCGGTGTGCGCTCGTACACCAGGCAGTACGGTAGAAGTAATCAACCAACTGGAGGCTGGTGCGCCAGAAGGAAGAAGCTGCCGATTTTTAATTTTATCAAGTTTCCGTACAACCGTCAGTTACCGTTCCTTATTGTGACAAAACCAAATAGTGTAGTTTGGTTTGGATTTAGGTCCAGCAGAAAGTTGTGATGAACATTGTGATGAAGCCCGATAGGGTTATTTGGATTGCGTTTACATCCAGACTTTAGCGTGGAGTTGATTTGGCGATAAATGTAACGTTAGCAACATGAAGTAGCTGACTGCTTCATTAGCTAACATTATGGATCAACATCAATCCAGTTGCTGTAGTCCTTGATTTGGACTTTCTCCAGCTCTGCTCATCTCTCCAACATCAAGAGATACTTTTAGGGTTTATTTAAAAATGTTTGTGTGGAGTGTGGTAGGCAACTGGTCTTTGGATAGAAAGAAATTAAATATACATCAAAATTATCAATGTATCTGGTGGAGAGATGAGCAGAGTTGGAGAGAGTCCAAATTACTACAGATACTGGATCGATGATCCATAACATTAGCTAATTTTAGCAGTCAGCTACTTCATGATGTTAATGTTATATTTATCTCCAAACTAACTAGGTCTACCTAATTGTGTAAGTTTTAGTTGACAACTTTGTTGACTACTTTTAACTGTAGTAGTTTTAAACAGCTGAAGTCACCAGTGTTAGCTAGCAGACACAGCTAGCATAAACAGTTACAGTGACTGTCAAAGAAGCACCATGATGTTAGCAATGTTAGAGTTAACATAGTTACATAGGTAGTAGTTAAGTATCAATAATAGAACATAAACATATACATTGATACATAAACAGAAATTATTTGAGCATTATTATAACCTCCAGCTATGTTCAGAATAAAATGAAAGAAAAAAGCTCATACGCTATGACATTAACACTTAAAGGTAGTGCCAGTGAAAGCAAAACAAATTGATTTAGTCTCTGCCTTTGTAATTAAGACTCAGCTATCTGATGGACACAAGACTAGAGTGGGACTAATTTCTTACTCTGCAGCAGTTTGTAAGTGCAATGAGAGAAAGAGGTCCGAAGACGAAGAAAAAAATAGAAATTGAGGAGAAGTGGCATGAAAATGAGATAAAAGAGGGAAAGAACGGGGGGGGGGTGGGGGGCGTAAGACTTCTCAGGCTGCACTCTATAATCCCTGGGCAGTGAATAGTAAGGCTGGATCTCTACTAATGGAAAGAAAATTCACTTAGGGAGGTCTCTCGATCTCTCTTTCTTTCTTTCGCTCTCTCTTTCCTTCTGTCTCTCACACACATTGAGAGAGGATAGGCGCCAATGTGGGCATCTCCACTCCACTTGATCAGATTATGTCTGTAGTTCCACTCACATCATGTAAAGTTTGGTTTCTGATTAACTTCTACACTTTAAGTCACTGTTAGCCAAACAACCATTTGAGCCTTTTAACCCTAATACCCAATAGGTCTCTACATCTGAATCTTACGTGACTCCAAAAAACTTTTTCATATTCAAAAATTGTGTCAGTATGTACACCGAACAGGTTTACCTACAACTAAAAAAAAAACAAGACTAGGTCAAAACCTAGTATATGGCTGGAGCGCGTCCATCTCCTCTCTCCGCTGCTGTCCTCTCCACCGCGCCCACGGCCCACATTGATCCTCCTGATCCAAGCCCCATCGCTCTGGTACCCATCGGTGCCGAAAACGCCGTCGCTGGACACCCGGTGACGCATCGGCGTCAGGACCCCTGCCGAAATCTTGGCCGGATCACCGGGAACAAATCGGTGCCCAGCTATCGGCACTGACCGGAACCATGCCCCCGGGAAACTCCGGGAAGTAAGCCCTCGGCGCGCCGAAACCTCCATGCTTGTCTGTGTGTCTCTCACTGCCGACAGAACAGAGGGCTGTCAGGTGGACTGAGCTCGCGCATATGCATCGAAACAAGATGGCGGAGAAAACGAAACTTAAATTTCTGGCTCTGTGATCCTATGATGTGCTACGTGCCACGGCTGACCAATGGTGTAACTTCATCACTCAGTCAGTCACTCAGTCACTCAGTCACTCAATCACTCAGTCAGTATGTGAGTGACAGACATTCGCGTTTATAGGGCTGGCCCCGCTGTTGCGGTCCAGCCAAAAAAAAAACTGACTAACGGATGATGTTAAATGAGCTTCGGAGGAAACACATTTGGTTACCGTGTTTCTCTGGTCCTAGGAGAACCATTGCCCAAAGTAGGAGATTCAGTGATATTCAGTGATATTAGGTGAAGAGCCAAACAGAAGTTGGTGGTTAACCTCAACAAACCTATGGGAGGGGGCCATCCACAAGCCAGTCCCTGACATTTATAGAGGACACACAGCTGTGTAGCCTACAAGATACTGCTAGAATGATGGCTAGCTAGCTAACGTTATTATGTTTACGTTGCCATATGTAACTACGGAATTGTAATGTACATACCTGATACGCCCACTCTTGCAATGACACTTTGTTCTCTCATTAATGTCCTGGTAGCTGCTTAGAAAGCAGTCATTAAGTTTGGGGAAATCACAGACCACAAAAATGAACTTTTCCTCCATTTTTCAAACTCAGCGACAACAAAACAAACTCTCATTTCACTAGTCAGCCAAGTCCACTGATTAATCAAATGTGTGGTGAAACTCTGCATCAGGGTGTCAAAAAGTTCAAGACAATTCAACTCTTGAGAGAGGCTGAGCAGGCAGGCGGGCAGGGGCGTGTGTGATACGAGCATGAACGCAACATTTTCATGAGCCAGCTAGAACTGTGAAGCGTGTTACATGGTGCAAATATAGCAGTGCAGTAGTCAGAATTAGCTGTGATGCTATAGAGGCTTTCCAGTTTCAGTGGCACAAATCTCCCAGCAACCATGACTGGTGCCATTGAGGTCCATTGGGGAATTGGCACAAACACTGGCTTAATACTGTATATAACAACCAGGCCAGCAAAAGAGTGGTGGTGTGGGTGTAGGTCCATTCAATAACATTAAAAGTGAATGACCCGATAAGGTGGATTTGTTTCCAAATTTGGGCCGCCTTTAGCCCTAGTCTTACTCCAAAGCACAACAAAAGTTGTAGTTTGAGAAGAGTCAGATCAGTTAACCAGAACAAACATATTAGCAGGTTAATTGAGTAATAATAAGTAGGTTAATTAAGTAATAGTTAATGTTAACATGCCACTATTAGCCACTACTGACGCTAGCTACCACGTAGCGTCAGGAACAGTGCAACCTAGATGTAACAACATGACTGCGATTGTTAGCTGACCAGGTACTATGGTTAGCTAGCTAACAAGCTGACAAACACAAAATTGATCAGACGGATCACTGATGAAACGATCAGTTCCCAGTCAAAAACAGCACAGAATTTAACCATGTCTATTCCATTCTGTTGAGATACATGTTTAGAAACCAGCCGCTGCTGCCCAAGACCTTTGGACTTCCAATATGGCTAGCAGTAGGTGTAGTGTTAAAAGGCCATCCTGCAACTAGAGGATCCGGATTCAACCCTCCATCCTGCTGAAGTGTCCTTGAGCAAGATGCTGTATCCCTATCAGCTCCGGGGAGGGTTGTTCTGTAGCTGACCCTGACCTCTGACCTCCCTGTGGAGGGGGGGGGGGGGGGGGGGGGGGGGGGGGGAGGAATTTCCCTGCAAGGATCAATACAGTATCACATTATTTCTTTATATTATTTAAAGGAATTCAGAGCACTGGAGCATGCATTCAATTGAATTCCAGTGTTCTACAATCGATCAAAGCACAAATAGAGTATCCCTCATTCCAGTACACGCACACACACACACACATACACACACACGCACACTCTACTCCAGGATGCACACACATTGTGTGCTTGTGTGTGTGTTGGGTGATACTCAATACTTGCCATTCAGTGATGGAAGTGCACTTAGAGCAATAATTGGAAATGTTCTTTGAGAGAGAGCAGACTAGTTTTAATGTGATTTGAGGTTATGGTGTGTGTGTAAGTGTGTGAGTGTGTATGTGTGTGAGAGAGAGCGAGAGAGACAGAGAGAGAGAAAGAGACTGATAGCTATAGTGAGAGAATTGGTAGTCAGAGTGAGCTGACGCACTCACACACATCCTACACCAGGATACACACACACATACACACACACTGGGGGAAATCACAGAGACGGATGACCCTCATGGGTGTATTGACATCTCTCACGGCTGAACAAATGGCGCAGTTGAGTTGCGTTCACTGGCATCGATCCGCAAACTGTTTAACATTCAAGCCCTGGCCTTACCTGGGTTAGCCACAGGGCACAGGGATATTCACTCACTCTGTCTCACACACACACACACACACACACACACACACACACACACACACACACTGGTTTATAACTTTAACAATAGCTTGCTGCTGATGGTGATGTTTTTGTGATGATCTTTTTTTCATGATGATAATAGTAGTGATAATAGTGATAATGATGATGTTAAAATGTTTTGTTTGTTGTTGTTGAAGATAATGATGATAATGATGATCTTTATGTAGCTGTTATGTATGATGATAATGATGGTGATGGTAATGATGATTAAGAAGTCTACAGGCCAGCATAGTACTACAATGAGCATCCTGGGTCTACTGGCCTTCAAGTTGTGCTGGGCTGTAATTGGTTCTTCAGCCAAGTCAGTCATCAGAAAAAAAAAAAAAAAAACTTCCTGTAGACTGTCAATTTGCTTTATTCACATGGCGGACATATTGTTTTTCATATTTGGAAAACACTACCTGGAAGACAATGAAACAGATGGAAACAGAGACAAACCCACCTAGTCTTTGGACGAAAAAAATGCAAAATCTACACCAACATTATCTTTGTATCTGGTGGAGAGATGAGCAAAGCTGGAGAAAGTCCAAATCAGATACTGGATTGATGTTGATCCATAACATTAGCTAATGTTGGCAGTCAGCTACTTCATGATGTTAACATTATAGTTATCTCCAAACCAACTAGGTCTACCTAATTGTGTATGTTGTAGCTCATCTCTCCACCATCTCTCCACCAAAATACAATGATAATTTTGATGTATATTTAATTATTTTCTGTCCAAAGACCAGTTGCCTCTGTTTCCATCTGCTTCACTGTCTTCCAGCTAGGGTTTCTCACCACGCGAATGACGTAAATCAAATATGGTTGTCACGCGAATATGGCGAATGGATTCTCTTTGGCAGTACCACTGACTCGCCTCTCATCTCTGTCTAGCTCCATTTATCTCTCTGGACATTCTTTTCTTTCTCTCTCTCTCTCCAACACACACTCACAAACACAAACACACACACACACACACACACACACACACACACACACACACACACACAGTACCATTTTCAAAAATCTAACTTTAACCATCGTTTTAAACTGAAATATGAGATGGAAGCTGATGGTTTCAAGGTCACAAAATATATTTTACCTCCATTCCCACCTCTCTCTCTCTCGCTCTCGCTCTCTCTCTCTCACACACACACACACACACACACATAGGCTACACACACCAGCATGCAATTACCAATATCTGCCAAATCTGCTGACATGACAAAATGCTAATTTTATGTTGTTATGGTCCTTGAATAATGGCTTTGGGGCTGCCATGCATCCTCTCCCTTGCTTTCCTTTCCTTTTTTTTTCATTTTGTTTCAATTCCTTCTTTAACTTGCCTTCCTTTCTCCCCCTTCTTTTCTCTTTCCCTTTCCTTCCACTTTCTTTCCTTTTCTTCTTCATCCTTCCTTTACATTTCCTTTCCGTCTTTTCCTTTCCTTTCCTTTCCGTCTTAATGTTTTCTTTCTTGTCCTTTCGTTTCTCTCTTCTCCTTTCCTTTCCTTCTTGACCCTTCCTTTCCTTTCCTTCTTGACCCTCCCTCGCCTCTCCTTTCCTTTCCATTGCTTTCCTTTCCTTTCCCGACGTAAAGAAAGGACTATTTGCACAGATAAGGGTTAAATGAAATCCTTTAGGGGTTTGTGTTGTCATTTTGTCCTCTGCTCTCATCCCTCTCTTTCTGTCTCTGTCTCTCTCTCTCTATTTGTCTGTAGTCGATGGAGAGATCAGGAGGTCTCTGTCTAGTTTCTGACACTGTGTCAAAGCCCATCGATCCTGCCATACTCCTTTACCTAATCGCGCGGTGGATTAAAACACACACACATACAGCAGCGGCACACATAACCACACACACATGCAGATACGCGTTCCCACACATACTGGCATGCATACCTCAGCATCAACCATCAGCAGCCACACACACACACTCACCAATAATATTTAAAAAGTAAGATAGTGTGTGTGTATGTATGTGTGCATGCGTGTGTGATTTTGAGTGTTTTCTGTCACATCATGAGTGGGTTGATCTAGATTTGCCACTCCACTGCTCACTGCATCATGCGGAAGCTCTGATCTGGGTCAGAGTCTACCCACGCTCCACACACACACACACACACACACACACTACATTAATCAGATTCTTGCTTGTCTGATATGTAAAGTGTTCGTGTGATTCATAGTGTGTGTCCTGCCTGCTGAATATCGCCAGAAGCGTTGGGAAAGTCAATGAGTAACGCTCTGCCCTCCCTCTAGAAATACTGTTGATGTGCCTTAGAGCAAGACACTGAACCCCCAACTGCTCCAGTAGAAGACTGTGGCTGTACTGAGCAGCTCCCAGTGTCAATGTGTGGAACTGTACTTATTGGTAACGCTTTCCTAATAATTTCCTAGAAAGGAACTGTTAATTTGTTAGGAAGTTTCCTGGAAAGAACCATGAAACGATGTAGTACTTATACAGAAAATGTAAGCGATAAGATACTGTCAATTTCTACAAGAATTTCCTGGAAAGAACTGCAAAACTATTTATTGGAAAAGTAATAGGCAGAGGTCAATTATCAAAGGTCATTATTCATATAATTGTATAATATAGTTATTTGTTGAATTCTTAATTTTAGTTAATTTCTAATTTTCTATATGACTACTACATAATTTCATGGTTCTTAATAAAGTCTTAGTTCTTAGCAAAGGCTACACCTTGTTTTTTTTTTCCTGTATATTTGGAAGTTCAGCTTGAAGTGCTGGTAAAGCCATGTTCACCCAATGTTACACATATAGCAAACTAACATAGCTAAAATCATTTTAAAACACAAAGTTCAGGCCAAATCTATATGAATCATTCATATTTGCATATAAGCGCCAAAATTGGTGGCCTAAAGTTCTATGCCCTGAACATTTATAGAGGTGAAGCAATTGCAAAAATGGTAGGCCTCCTGATCAGCCCCGGCGGCCTTTTTTCTTCCCGCCATTACCAGCATTTTCCAGTATATCCGCTGAACTCACCATGACAGGATTTAAAAGATACGTCTACACCTATGTTTAGATGGCCAAGAAATACAATAGGGCTAAGGAAAACATCATAAACTGTTTGGATCATCATGTAATGGACAATTCAATGATGTTGTGTAAAGAAATAGTCCGTTTTGCCATATGCCCGATTGTTCTACAAAGTAAAATGACGATGATCTCAGTTCTGTTCAAATTGTGTTGCTGCCAAGAGCTAAGGACCAATATGGCTGCCAGAAGACATGTTAAGTCACCTGAAAAAAGAGAGGGGGAGAGAGAGAGAGAGAGAGAGAGAGGATGAGAGGCAGAGAAAGATGGAAAGAGAGGGACCAATAATGGACTTGGTAGCTGGGAATTAAATAACAATTGATTCGCAGCAAAGTTCTGCTTATTACTGTGCAGACAGTGAACCCGCTCTGAACGCAGCTCACACACACACACGCACGCACCCACGCACACACACACACACACACACACACACACACACACACACACACAGTGAAACATATAATATTGCTGTGGTGTAGTTGGTTTGTATTCTAAGTGGCCTTATTGCATGGTGGCTTGTGGAATCTGATTGTCCCCTTTCCCCTGCTTAAATACATACACACAGACACACACACACACACACACACACACACACACACACACACACATACACTTTGAAATACTTTTTTATATATATATTAGTGAGAATTCTCTATCTCAATAAAATTATATTCCATATCTCACAGGGGAAGTTAATATCTTGGACATGGCGTTTTTAGAAGCCAAGAGGAGAGAGAGAGAGAGAGAGAGAGACACTTTGATATCTCTCATTCTCTCTTTTCCGTTATCTCTTTCTCTCACATACGCTTAAACTTTGCCTGAACTTGGATCTGTTATTGTCGGGGCTTCCACCACTATTCCTGTCTCACCTGATCTGTCTCTCTTTGTATACACAGGTAGTTTTAAATCTACAGGGAGGGGACAAAATAACAAAAAGACTAACTTTAAAGTCACTAAATTTCAATTACAAAGGCAAGAAAACACAGTTCAGGATGCAGGATGACACTTCATATTCATATATTGTTAGGTGTTTCTGTTATTTTGTCCACCCTCGTTATATCCATCAGGCCATTCATTGAATTCACACACACAATGTTGATCATTTTTAGTCCATAAAGAAGATTTTCCAGCTTTTCTTCTTATGCTGTTTGTCGTTGTGAATCTCTTGGACTTACATTTAGTGTTGCGACGCATTATTGTGGTTGAATATGAATATGTATCTGTTGTTTTGGTGCAGCGTAGATGGATGACTTGGGAATGGTTTTTAACACACCTAAACGTACTTACTTACTTACCCACCTTTCTAGGCTGACATCATAATGTAAATTCATAGTATACATCATATTAAAGCTGCGGTAGGTACGTTTGAAGGAAACCAGGAAGACGAACACAATAAAATAAAATAAATAAAAATAAATAAAACTTAGTCTCCCTCTCCGATCCCTCCACTACCCAATGAGCCAATAGTAATCGCCATGGAGTTGATTGACAACTGCGAGGAAAGCTCAAAACTGACAAAATTGAGAGGAAAATAGAGCAAATGCGGTATCAATATTGTTGAGATTCTGACATACTGTCTTACTCATATCACCTCATATGTTCATCCAACATTTTGCTGCATTCAGGCAAAATGCCAACTTACAAAACCATACAAAAGTCAACATCAAATTGATGTAAGTTATATGAGGACAGGGGGAAAAAAACATAAATTAATGCTGTTCTGAAAATGTTGGCACCTTATGATGATCACTGACTGGAGGTCATAGTTTAGTGTAGGACTGTTAGTCAATATGATGACTAACAGTCATCTTCACCAAATTCTCATTTACATCTTTATACTGACATTTCTCATTAGAGAGCGGGCATCAATGTGTCGAAAAATACATGCTTTGGGTGCTGTTGGGGTTGATTATTCTAGCGTCCATTGACATGTTAGTATCAGATTTGTCTTAAAAAGAAAGTAAATGGCGACTGGGAAGTGCCAGATGTCGGACCTTTTCACCAGCACCACCACACATTTGCACCGGACTGCACCTCTGTGAGACTTGTCCGAAAAATGGAAAAATAAACTTCCAACTTGGAAATATATATGTGGAACTGTTACACAATTATTCAAGTTGGGTGGTATTTATTTGTCGAATTGTTTGACATTTATTCAAATTGAGTGGTCAGGACTGATCGCTATGAAAAGGGCCTGAGTTATGCTTTAATGCCGCTTTCAATGTCCTATGCAAAGCTGGTTCAAACTTCAGCCAACTTCACATGTCTCTGTCCATCATCCGCCCGTCCACCTGTCTGCCTGCCTGTATATCTGTCTGTCTGCAGGGACCAGCTGGGGCAGAGCGCTGCCAAGAACCCAGCCCTCTCTCTCTCTCTTTTTCTCTCTCTCGCTCTCTCATTGATTCTCGGTGTGGCTCATCCTCCGCTAGCTCCCCATGTGGCTTTAGATGTGCTAAAATCCAACTTTACCCCATTTGTCTGGCTGAAATATGGAATATTCACCTCTCGCTGGACATAGAAGCCCTCTCTCCAGCTGTGTGTGTGTGTGCGCGCGCGTGTGCGTTCAAAGGCGACTGAGGTGAAGACAGATGGGGAGCAGAGCCGAGCCACTCCAGCTCTTTCATCCCTCATCAAACTATTAATTCATCCTCGCTCGGCCCACGGCTACGCGCACGCGCACACACACACACACACACACACACACAGTGTTCCAGATGAATATTAATTGGGATTGTGCTAGATCTACACATTCTCCTTCCCTGCTAACTCGCTACATGGCTGAGCCTGATTAAAGGCAATCATTTACATAATTAACATATGGTGCTAGCCTTGCCTTTAATATGCTGATCATCTTGCCTCATACACTCACACACGCTCACATACACATATACACATATACACACACACACACACACACACACACACACACAAAGGACGAAAGTGAGAGGAGCTGGAAGAGAGCAATAGTGTTGCATCCAGTCAACAGCAGTGTTGGTTAAAAAAGGTCAAAAAAGTAATATATTACTTACTAGCGCTGCTGTCCAATACACACTCAAGGGCCAAAGCAAGCGTCAACAGCGGAACCCAAACAGCGAATAAAAGAGCACAATAACACTTTCAGCACAATAACACTCACACTGCAGTTCCACATGTCTTCATATAGCTGTGATCCAAGTTATCGGGACATTTCAGTTGTAATAGCCCATTTGAAACTTTTTTAGTGTTCCTTCCTGTAAACGCTTCCTTGTTTACTTTGTTGGCTGCCGGTTTTCTGTTGCCTCAGTTTTAAAGCGTGATGGAAAAAAAAAGAAAAATAAGGCTCAAGTTGAAGATATCCTTTAACAGCCTTTATCTTTAGTATTCTTCATATCATTAGTGGCGCTTCTTTGACAGTCAAATTGTTTATGCTAGCTGTGTCTGCTAGCTAATGCTACTGTTAAGTGACCTAGCTTAACTGTTCAAAACTGCTACTGTTAAAACTAGTTATAAGCTAGATCTAGTTGACTGTTGATGCTTATAATAAGAATTCAACCTTGTTGGTTTGGAGATAAATACACTATTCACAGCATACAGTAGCTGTTACAAACATTAGTAACATTATGGATGAACATCAATACAGTATCTATAGTCCACCAGATACAATGATACTAATGTTAATGTATATTTTAATTTTTCTGTCCAAAGACCAGTTGAGTTTGCCTCTGTTTCCATCTGCTTCACTGTCTTCCAGGTAGGGTTATCCACCACGAGAATGCTGAAAAAAAAAAATGGCCACCATGTGAAGAAAGCGAATTGCTACTAATTTGATCAATGGTCAAACAGTAGATTGTAGAGAGCATTTAGTACAGTAGGGGGCTAATTCATTCTAAAAAACTCTGATGTTTCAGTCCAGTCACTAGAAAAAACACCTCTAAAGAAAATACATTAGGAGATTATTATTATTATTACATCATTACTACGCTAATAGTGAAGAGGTCTAAAAAGTCTGTATTTCATAGGATAATCACCTCACACACATACACACACACACACACACACACACACACACAAACAGTCCTGCTCACACATTCACACCCTGATAGAGACAATCTCACCAGTGGGAGGCAATGCTATCATCACTTTAGCAGAGTGGGCACTCTGCAGCACGCACACACACACTCACTTCTCAAACACACACACACACACACACACACACACACACACACACACACACACACACACACGCTGCAGTGAGCATGTAGAGGCATTCCCTGCAGTGAGACTGCGACAGCATCCTGATGCTTTTAGAGGAAAATGGTTAACTTTTCACATGTGCACAAACCTTCAAATGGCAACATTAGAGACACCAGGCCTTTCAAGCTGAGTGTGTGTGTGTGTGTGAGTGTGTGTGCGTGTGTGTGTGTGTGTGTGTTTGCACAAACACAAAGCAGCGGAATAGCCCTGACTCTGTTATGAAGTAAATTATGTAGTGCTTCACCTCAAGTACCTCCGACCCCTCACACACACACACACACACTGAGTCTTTGGATATGTGAATGACTCATTTCTTTGGATGGCATCATGTGTTGCGCTGGTGTGTGTTGAGTACAGGAAGTGGCTGGGGGGGGGGTGGGGGGGGGGGGGGCATTACCTGCGACCGGCTGGTTTAAATGGGTAAACATCTGTACGCTGACGCACCAATGATGGATTACTTTGTGCTGCAACACACACACACACACACCTCCCGAACCGCACCCAGGCCTTGCTGCCTTAATAAGCCGGCAAACAAGCTGAGTTAGCAGCCCTGAGAATACACATACACATTTCTGTATCATTGTGTGTGTGTGTGTGTGTGAGATGTTCAAATTCCGCATTAATCCTAGAGAACCAGTACCTTCAACGTCTACCTACACTTGACAAACAGTGCCTTCAGATAGTGTTCAACCCCCTTGACTTTTTCCGCATTGTGTGGTGTTGCAGCTTGAGTTCAGAATTGATGAAGTACCCCATAATGGCAGAATGAAAAATACATTTAAATATGGTTTAAATCCTCAGAGTCAATACTTTTTCTCAGAAGCACCTTTGGCAGTAATTGCAGCTTCGAGTCGTAATGTTTCAGAAGCCCTTAGCCTATAGCCTAGACATTGAGAATGGAAATACACCTAGCATGTTGGCCTACAATTTTCAATAAGATAGCCTATGTAATGTCAAATTGGCAAAAAACAAACACACTGACAAATGTCAAATCTGTCAACCAATTACCCTAAGGAAAAACTAGGGGGGAAAAGATGAATCAATTCGTTTTGTAGGTTTCTTTTCATTCTTTTTTTGCATTCTGGACATTTTTCTTACCACACGTTTTGGCCTGATTTTAGTTACTCAGAGCATAAATTCTGAGCTGCCAAAATTGTGCTGAAATGCCCAATGAAAAATGTAAGTGACTGGGGAGTGCTGCCCCTGCCCTAATTTTCCCTGATAGGATAATTGTTTGACAGTGATTGGTTCACGGCAGAGCACCCAGTCAAAGTTGGGAGAAGCGCATTGGACATTTTTCATTGCAAACGTATGAATCTGTTTTCATAATTACCAAACAAAACCAAACAGTTCCAAATCCCAACAGTTACTTTCATATTGTTTGCACTTGCTGAGGTATTATTGTGATCAAAGTGGGACATGGAAACTTTCCTTCAAGTTTTTGCAAGCTAGGTGAACCATTCTTGGGTGTATTCGAGCCTGGTGTTTGGCTAGTTTTCCTCTTCTTTCCTCTTCCTGATATCCTCTAATATGTAAAGTTGCCAATGTTTCTGCTACGCTACATGTGTCTAACTCCAGGGTTGAATTGTAAGTCTACGTACAGCCAAAGTTACAGCTACGCTTCATGTGTCTAACTCCTGGGTCTTCTATGTAAGTCTATGTACAGCGAACATTACAGCTAAGCTACATGTGTCTAACTCCTGGGTCTTCTATGTAAGTTTTGATTCACTAAAATATTCTCAGTCTTGGAACATCATAATATTGAGGATTTGCTCTGCTTGTGAGAACATCTCACAAGCATTTTAACATCTTAGTGTGAGTGTGTGTGTGTATGTGTGTGTGTGCGCGCACGCAGGGAGTGAAGCCAATTATTTTTCTGCAGTTGAATATTGACTGTCTAGTAATATTCTGTGTGGTTGTGTGTGTGTGTGTGTGTGTGTGTGTGTGGCTGCCGTGGCAAAAGTGCTAGCATTGGCAGGTTCATCCTGAGAGCCTCTGAAATCAAACAACCCAGAATAATGTGGCGAAAAATGCTGAGGTTGGCAGCACCACACACACACACACACACACACACACACACACACACACAAACATTGATATACAGTTGGATAGTTGGGCCTATTTGTTCACTCCTGTATTGCCTATGTACAGTATGTCAGTGTGTGTATTGTATATGTATATATATACTGTATATATATAGATTTTTTTCTGTGAATGTGTTACAGACATGTGTTTGACTGTGCTTGGTTAATTTTTCCCTCACTCGTTCCTTCCTCTCTTCCATCCTTTCATCCCCATTATCTTCACAGTACAATACCCTGTCTCTCTAGTTTTATCTACTAGTCCACTAGTTGACACGTCCATTTAATCAGGAAAGCTGTCTGAACATGTTTTTTGAACTGTTAACTTCAATCTGTGTTTTGCCTGTTATGACATACGACAATATTAGTCATTATCCCAACACTTGAGCGCATATGTGGACGGTATTTCAGGCACTAAATATGGTTCACGGTGGTAGAAAAAAAACTTCAGTGAGAGAAATTGGTTAATTGGTAATTAGTACAGCTCTACGTAATAAGATTTGAAAATGTTACCAACCCCAGTAGAAACACATTTATCAGCCCCCGATTACACCAGGTGAATGTCATTAAAGGAATAGTTCACCCAAAAACGAAAATTCTGTCATTATCTACTCACCCCCGTGCCAGTAGAAAGTCGGGTAAAGTTTGTTAGTCCATACATCAGTCCCGGAGATCTCTGGAAGAAGTAGTACATTGCAGCGTTCTCCAAAACAACTGGAGTTGCTGGAGACCTGTCTTCAGACTTAAAAAATTAATAGAAAATAACCACAAAATGGCTCCATGCAGCTCTCACAGCATAATCCAAGTCTCTTGAAGCCAACATATCCCAAAGTGACTTGAAAAGACCGACATTTACATCATTATTTAGCTGAAATCGCCACTCTAGCTGTTATTTCAAAATATGTAACATTTGCGTGCACCCCGGCCTCGATAGGTAAGACTAGCTTGAATTAGCAGAAACAAGACAAAACGGTTTGGCCGTTTAGCCTTAAATATAAAAGCGCGAGATTTGAAAATAGGTAGAAATACTGTTTTAAACCAATTACTTTGTATTTAATCGTCAAATTCAATAAATGAGCACCCATGTTAATGTTTGATGTCCACTTTAGTCTCCATTCTGTATGTATTCTGCACAGTGTAATGTATGCAGTGTTTCTACTTAAAAATGGCACATTTTATGGCATTTTTCATTATTGTTATGACATCAAACATTAATATTAATATAAACTAAGTGGAATATTGCTTTAAGGGCTTTTAGGGTGGCTGAATATAGAAACAATGTCCTACAAAGTAAAAAAAAAAATGCCTGGAAAAATTAGAAAAATAAAAAGCATCTTAATCTTACCTGCTGGCAAGCATAAAACACCCCAACCTGAGTAGGAATGGAACTGATCCTATCAAGTCAGTGAGCAGGTTTACAGGTTTAGTGTTTGGACCAGGACCCAGATCAGCCCTGGTTCTATTAGCTATAAATCTGGAATATCGTTGTGAATGTGTGTGTGTGTGTGTGCGTGTGCGTGTGCGTGTGCGCACGTTTTCTCCCAGTCCAGTGAATAGCATACCCCAGCATTGTGGAAGCGGTATAACAAATAGGACTTGTCAACCCAGAGAGAGAGAGACTGCACTGAAGATTGATTACTACAGTGAGGGGGGAGAGAGAGAGAGAGAGAGACCCTGACCCTGAACAGAGCTGCCGATGTCAGCGCTTTGTCCCGCCAGACTGAAGCATCATATATCGCCCGACGGAATGGGGAGAGGGAGCAAGAGAGAGAGAGAGAGAGAGAGAGAAAAAGAGAGAGAGAGAGAGAGAGAGAGAGAGAGAGAGAGTGTGTGTGTGTACGTGGGATGTGCACTCGGCCCTTCATGGATGTGTTGGGGAAGAATAATTAGCACCAACTAACACCAACATAATACACCACACATACACACACCATACAAAAAGGTAAGTGGAGAGAAATAAAGGAAAGAAAACAAAGATGGAAGAAAAAGGAGAGCATAGGGGAGAGGAGAGGTTGACCTGAGGATTCACATTTCTCTCAAAGTATTACAGTAACATCTTCTTCATGTTGACTAAATGAAGCTTATCAGCCATTAAAGGAAACAAACACTATTAACAGCTACAGATTCCTTGCATTCCTGGGTCCGTTTTGTTGTTTGGTGCTGTATTTTTCTTATTCCTTTGAATAACTGACCACATGACGTCATGTTGAGATATTTCCAGCAGCTACAATTGAGTTTGATATCAGAAAATGTTTCAGCGATCTAAAACATCAGCGGTAAACGTCAGCGAGGCCTTCTTTCTAGAGCCGCCATTTTGCACCAAGAGACGTTCAACAATCATACGGGGAGAAATCCATCGTAGAAGAGGAGAGAGACCAATTTCTCCACTGACAGTAACCTCAATAGACCAGAATGCGATGCAGCCACAAGACATGCTATGTTATGAGTAAGAAGTGTGACCGCGATCGTAGACACGTCCCAATGTTCGCGAACTAGTTGGCTAGCTAGCTATATGAAAATGCCCTACCTTGATTTACAGCAACACGTTCACAACTCTTCTCTGGGTATTGTTGAAAGGCATTCTGGGAAACGTAGGAGACCACTAACTGAAGTAGAAGTAGATGAGGCAGGTTGAGGGAAAGTGGCTACACCAAAAAAGTAAATTACAACACTTCATCACAATTCAACATCACAGATTGATGAGATCTAACAGTGGAAGAGGACCTGAGGGGGGAGTTTTCCTTAAATGCATCATTTATTATTATCATGTTGGTCTGGAAACATTAATAACAACATGAATATAAGTTCAGATGAAGCTATTGATCCCTGTGGGGAAATTGGGTCGTTGCAGCAGCAAATAGCAATAGGATACAGCAGGGGGAAATTTGAATATAAACACAAAAATATAATAGAAATAAGAAAATAGCTGGGGTTCTAGAAACATAGACAACTTTTCACCACAGTAGAATATATAATGAGAAGTACGTGAAAAGTTTCATAACAGCATTATTAGGGTGTGTAAAGTAACAACAGTAGGACTTATTGAGGCAAAAAAAAAATATTTATGATATAAAAAATATCAAAGTATGAAAAATATATGTATATATATAGATATATATATATATATATCTATATATATATGTATAGAAGCACAAGCTATGTAAATATAACAGTATAAAAGTAGCAAATCACCAATATGTATTCAGTATGAAATATGTGGAAAAACATATTTTTTAAGAATATATCTGTATATGCAGTATGAACAAGGTGTAAAAACTATGAAAAGATAAATATGTGAGCAGTATGAACTAGTTGGAAATATTAATATACAGTATATGCAGTATGTAACAGTGATAATGCATTGGTTCATATGGGAGGCGAAGCATCTGCAGCAGGGAACGCCACTAATCACAGCCAATTAGCTCTGATTCGCTATGCAAATTTACATTGACTTTTGTTTTTTTACGGCAGACGGAAAAAATGCAAAAGTATAAAAACAAACAAGAAAAAGATGGCAAGAAAAAGATGGATATTCTTGTTTCCCTTTTTTCTGACATTTTTCACATTGTAGTTTGCGTTAACGTTTTTTTAACGTTTTCTTTGCCTTGTGTTTGTGTGTGTTTTTAGTCGTGTATTGGACAAGGAAGGGTTCGCGTCGTACACGTCAATCAATCACACTACATAAAGTAAACACACACACACACTCCATGAGGGAAATCGACCAGGGAAAGAGATAGTGTCTCTCTCACTCTCTCTTTTTCTCTCACTCTCTCTCTATATACGTATACGGTGTGTCTCTATGTCTCTCTCTCTGGCTGCTGTGATAAGTGGGTTAAGCTCCTCTGGGTTAATTAGACTGTTTCAGATGTGACTAATTTGCCGGCTGCAGGCGCCACAATATGCTAAACACCCTGTGTGTGTGTGTGTGTGTGTGTGTGAAGAATTCTCCGTGATAGACACTCTAACATATATATCTAACACACTATTATGCTTTAAGCACTGAATTGTTGACTTTTCAGTATATCTGAGTCCTATCTTGCTATCTGTATTTATTTTTATGTAACATAATTTTACATTTATGCAAGTCTTACATAATTCATCTTCTAATTTAGTACTTTACTGTGATTTTCAGTTTAAATGTAGCTGTCGTTTAGACCAAAATTAAGTTTCTTTTCTCTGTCATATCCTCACAAAACCAGAAAAACCTTGAAATGTAATCCAACTCCTTATGGAATATTACCACAGCTTTTTAAGTTACCATTGTTAACAAAATATTTCAAAGGCTATAGCCTAATAATTACAGTTTGACCTACAAGACTCTTTGAAAGCCGATACCAACACCGATATTTTTAGACTGTTACCATTTGCCAATTGCTGATATTTTGCACCAATTTTCAATATCATAAAATTTGAAAAAATGCCCCAAAAAACTCCAAAAAACTTTAATTCTTGCTTCTGAAACAGCATTTAGACCATCATGCGACACTAAAACTCCACTGAAAGCCAGACTAATTAAATTATTTTCGGTGGGTTAGTAGCTCCTTAAGGCCGGGTGAGGCAGGTTTCACTGCAGGTTTTACAGACTTGACACCCATTTGGAATAAAATCCTTAAAATGTTCGGTAGCTTTCTCCATCATACATTTGAATTTAGTTGAGCTACCACCAAGCTACTGCAGGAGATTTACAGTCTAAGTGCAGTACTTCAGATGTTGAAGTTGAATCCAAAAATGACTGTACATGGATAGCAGTTCATGTACATTTCACCTGACAAAAGTGTGTTGTATGATCTTGTAAGAGAGGAGCAATGTATACCACCTTACTTGACAAAGTTACAGCAGGCTGTAAAATAAAAGGAAAGAACAAAGATATTAAAAGATAGGCTATTAACAGATCTCTCTCTCTCTCTCTGTCTCGCTCTCTTTCTGTCTCTCTGGTCGAGTACCAGTAAAGGAGGCTGAGGTTAACAGGCTTTTGAGCGGTACTTGCACTCTACCATGTGTCATTCTGAAGGGTCTGACACACACGCACACACAAACACACACAGTCGGGGTGTTGAGCCGAGGCGGGCGATCACAGAGCAGTAGATTTAATATGACAGGGTCACCGCATCACTCTAGACATTAATATACACTCAGAGAGAGAGAGACAGAAAGAGAGAGAGAGACAGGCAGACAGAGAGAGAGAGAGAGTAGTAGTTACACTACAAGAATTACCAATGCCATTTGGCTGAATTCGATTCAATTCAATCTGCTTTATTACCCGATAAAAAATAAATACCTAGTACATAACAAAACATCTGTTCCATGTGTGTGTGTGTGTGTGTGTGTGTGTGTGAAGTGAATTACTTTTCAAAATACCTTAGAAATTCTTTGAACGGTTGGATTTGAGGTGATGGACTTCTTCCTGGTTTAGACCATCAGCTTCTACCAATAACAGAATTTACATGGATTCTTGTTTTTAAATGGGACCAGAATCTGCTGTCCTGTCAAGCAGCAGCAAAAAAACAGAAGCACTGATTATGTGTGAATTCCCACTGCCAACAGTTTTATCTGTAGATTATACATATTATCTAGAATTGTAAAGTGAAGTGAATAGCCTATATCTAGTGAAATGTGGCTTGCTAGCTAGCTTGGCTAACGTTACAGATATAGCACGCTAGCATAAACCATTCAAAACGGCTCGGTCTCAAACCCAAAGAAGCTTCCTAGCTAGGTAGCATTTCTAGGCAAGAAGTCAAAATTTTCAAGGAGGGTTAGGGTTAGACAGTGTGAGACAGCGTGTGTAAACTCCACAGTTTGTCTTTTACGTCAAATCTTTCGCATTTATTGCTGAAAGTGGATGTTGAGCCTGCTTTGAACATGATTACACAGCATAAAGAAAGCATATTTTCAATAAACTGACATTAATGTGCAATCTGCTATTGGCTGGTCTTTGTGCCAGGTGATGTCACCTTCTATAGAGTACAACAGGTGGTGACATCACCTGGCACAAAGACCAGCCAATAGCAGATTACCAGTGCAGTACCCTACTCAGGCTTCACCACAGATTTGGGTTTGGGGTTTAGTTACTCTTTAATGACTGATCGATGTTCATTCATTCTGTAGTGAGAGACTATTTAAAGGGCTAAAACACTGCAAAGTCCCAAATAATCTGCATTGAGAAGGGAGTGCGAAGCAGGGGGAGGAACGATTTGGCTACCGTTCAACCCACAGTCCAACGAGGTCTGTTTCCTTGCGCCCGTTGGCCGGTGAATAGTCTCAGCGCTGGGCATGATGTCACTGTCCCTATCTGGAGCGATGCCAGAGACCGACACGTCCTCAATGATGACACTGATGCACTCATCGGTTTGGCAGAGTCGTTCCTTGGCCTTCCTCCTGTGGCTGTGATGTTCCGTTGGTTGGCTCCGATACGCTTTTTAAAGTGGTTTTAAATCAAACCACTTTCTTTTAACTTCTTGTTTGGACTTCTGTGTCTCTGTATGTATGGAATGTTGTCTTATATTGCCTTATCTGTACATGTATTCGTTGCACCTGACTGGAAAGAAGTTCCTCTCAAGGACAATGAACTACCTATCCTATCTTCTGTGCACGGTTCTCTGTGAGGATGTAACGCCGTTCGCCTACTCCCTGATCTCCTTCCATATATCAGTTTTTTGTGTGTCTGGAATACCACTGCTTCTGCTGCAGAACAGTATTTGTTCATTGTTTTATTTTTTTTTCAATGGCACTTAATATTACCTCAGTTTCTGCTTCACTGAAGTTCTTCTTTTTCACTTTGTTCAATGTAATTTCGGTCGGGAAGATTATGTTTGTGGGTGTTCTCCTTACGCCTAATATGCTTAATTAGTTTAATTCTTGTGTTTTTCTGAATTGAAACTGAAATTGAAAATTGAAATTGATGGGATGACGTTGTTGTCAGTGGAAATCAGAATGACTGTGGATCCTAATGTTGATTTTCTCTTTCTCTTTCTCTTTCTCTCTTCTGGATGTGATGGATGAATCTGGCTTCATGAAGGTAAGAGCACAGCTTTCTATGTCTTAATTTCCACCACTTTCTGCCAGTCTCTCGCTTACTGACTGACATTTATTGATTGATTGACTGACTGAATGACTGACTGAGTGACTGGTTTACTAATTGACTGACTTATAGGTTTATTGACTAGTTAACTGACTGGTTTACCGACTGCATGACTGACTGACTGGTTTACTAATTGATTGACTAACTGGGTTACTGACTGACTGAATGGTTTACTGACTGACATGTTTACTTATCAATCGACTAATTGGTTTACTGACTGACTGGTTTACTGACTGACATGTTTACTTATCAATCGACTAATTTGCTTACCGACTGACTGAGTTACTGACTGACTGACTGACTGACTGAATAACTGGTTTACTGGCTCACTGGTTTATTGACTGGCCGACTGGTTTACTGACTGGCCCTCTTTCATTCATTTTGTGAGCATTGCTGTGTATGTGTGTGCTTGTGTGTGTGTTTGTGTGAGTGAGATGAACCCTACTCAGCAGTGTGTTAAACAGAATGGGAAGTGACAGATTCACTAAAGGATAATCTGGTCAGCACAGAGGCTGATATTAGTCCACACACCCACACACACACACACACACACACACACACACAGCATCATTTACTGCACGGGTGAACCATTTCCAACAATGTAAGACTTTCTATTGATCTTTGTCAGCTTAATTTGATCAAATAGGGCTCTTGTGTTAAACTGTGGCTGGTGTGTGTGTGTGTGTGTGTGTGTGTGTGTGTGTTGTGCTCAGTATTTGTTTCACTACATGCAGCTAAACTAGTAGTTTAACTACATCTTGCAGTAGCTCGAGTTGACTAAATTATGTTTTTAGTAGTTTATTACGTTGTTTTGTCATTTTGAGACATAGTTAACTACTGAAACTATCAGTTATTATCAGATATATAATATATATAAGTATAAAAAATATACAGTATATAAAATCATCCTTTTTCATCCTTTTGTTTAGCCTACTTTTAAGTTATTTGACAAGTGGGCTTACAGATTCATTTGACTGTTAAAACCATTGTAATGGCCTATTTGATAAAAATAAATAAATATTAAAATTAAAATTAAATTTATTCTTTAATTGTCAACGTTGTACCAATGAAGCTCTTTTTTATTGCAAGTTTCCATCCAACAGAAAGTTACCGTTCCTTCTGTTTATCTTAATAATAATAATAATAATTAAAGCTGCAAGCAGCGATGATTGGGCCCTCGCACTTCGCGCATGTCGGGGTGTGCCGCAGCCGCCGCATCATTACTGGACACTGACCGATCGATGCGGCTCAGAATTTTCAGTATAGAACGTGTCGTTTCCTGTGTTGCCAGTAGGTGGCGCTATGACTCTCATCAAATATGTGAAGTTTGGTGCAGATTTCACCATGTACAGTGGAGTTACAGACCATTTCTTGTGTTGCCAGTAGGTGGCGCTATGACTGTGATTGAAAATTGGCATGTAGAAATGTTGAGGCCGGGACACTTATCAAACATGTGAAGTTTGGGGCAGATGTGACCATGTACAGTGGAGTTACAAACCACTTCCTGTGTTGCCAGTAGGTGGCGCTATGACTATGACTGAATATTGCCATGTCGATGTCTTGAGGCCATGACACTTAGCAAACATGTGAAGTTTGGGGCAGATTTGACCATGTACAGTGGAGTTACATAGCACTTCCTGTTTCGTGGCGAAACATGGAAATTGAGGCCTAGCCACGCCCACGCCGTTGGACGAAAACTCAAGCTTTTAATAACTTTTCATCGTCAAGGTATTTTATGTACGCTGTGCAATTTTCAGGTGGATCCGATAAACCGTCTAGGAGGAGTTCGTTAAAGTATGACCCCTGTAAATGGCCAAAAACGCACAAAAATGCCACAATAAATTCAAAATGGCTGACTTCCTGTTGGGTTTAGGTCATGGGACCTATTGATGTTTTTTGTAAGTCTGGACATGATACATGTGCCTGCCAAATTTCGTACATGTAGCTGAAACGTAGAGCGATGAGTATTTTTTTGAATTTTGTAGGGGGCGCTACTGAGCCATTTTGCCACACCCATGCGCAAGAGCCATAAAATATCTAATTTCCACCACTTCTGAGGCGTGTGCAAAGTTTCGCAACTATCCGAGCACCTTTAGCCCCTTAAAAATGCGATTCATTCGGCCCAAGAAAAAGAAAAATAATAATTATAGCTGCAAGCAGCGATGATCGGGCCCTCGCACTTCGCGCACGTCGGGGTGTGCCGCAGCCGCGGCATCGTTACTGGACACTGACCTGTCGACGCGGCTCAGAATTTTCAGTATAGAACGTGTCATTTCCTGTGTTGCCGGTAGGTGGCGCTATGACTATAATTCCAGTTTGGCCTGTAGATGTCTTCAGGCCGGGACACTTAGCAAACATGTGAAGTTTGGGGCAGATTTGACCATGTAGAGTCGAGTTACAAACCACTTCCTGTGTTGCCAGTAGGTGGCGCTATGACTATAACTGAATATTGGCATGTCGATGTCTTCAGCCCGGGACTCTCATCACATATGTGAAGTTTGGTGCAGATTTGACCATGTACAGTGGAGTTACAAACCACTTCCTGTGTTGCCAGTAGGTGGCGCTATGACTATAACTGAATATTGGCCTGTGGATGTGTTCAGGCTGGGACACTCATCAAACGTGTGAAGTTTGGGGCAGATGTGACCATGTACAGTGGAGTTACAAACCACTTCCTGTGTTGCCAGTAGGTGGCGCGATGACTATAACTGAATATTGGCCTGTGGATGTGTTCAGGCTGGGACTCTCATCAAACATGTGAAGTTTGGGGCAGATGTGACCATGTACAGTGGAGTTACAAACCACTTCCTGTTTTGCCAGTAGGTGGCGCTATGACTATGACTGAATATTGCCATGTCGATGTCTTGAGGCCATGACACTTAGCAAACATGTGAAGTTTGGGGCAGATTTGACCATGTACAGTGGAGTTACATAGCACTTCCTGTTTCGTGGCGAAACATGGAAATTGAGGCCTAGCCACGCCCACGCCGTTGGACGAAAACTCAAGCTTTTAATAACTTTTCATCGTCAAGGTGTTTTATGTACACTGTGCAACTTTGAGGTGGATCCGATTAACCTCCTAGGAGGAGTTCGTTAAAGTATGAACCCTGTAAATGGGCAAAAATGCACAAAAATGCCACAATCAATTCAAAATGGCTGACTTCCTGTTGGGTTTAGGTCATGGCAACTATTGATGTTTTTTGTAGGTCTGGACATGATACATGTGCCTACCAAATTTGGTACATGTAGGTGAAACGTAGAGCGATGAGTATTTTTTTGAAATTTTGTAGGGGGCGCTATTGAGCCATTTTGCCACAGACATGCGCAAGACCCATAAAATATTAAATTTTTCACCACTTCTGAGGCATGTGCAAAGTTTCGTGAGTTTTCGAGCACCTTTAGCCCCTCAAAAATGCGATTCATTCGGCAGAAAAATAATAATTCCTTGCATTACAATAGGTCCTTGCACCGGTCGGTGCTCGGGCCCTAATAATAATTAAAGCTGCAAGCAGCGATGATCGGGCCCTCGCACTTCACGCACGTCGGGGTGTGCCGCAGCCGCCACATCATTACTGGACACTGACCGATCGACGCGGCTCAGAATTTTCAGTATAGAACGTGTCATTTCCTGTGTTGCCAGTAGGTGGCGCTATGACTATGATTGAAAATTGGCCTGTAGATGTGTTCAGGCCGGGAGTCTCATCAAACATGTGAAGTTTGGGGCAGATTTGACCACGTACAGCCGAGTTACAAACCACTTCCTGTGTTGCCAGTAGGTGGCGCTATGACCATAACTGAATATTGGCATGTCGATGTCTTCAGCCCAGGACTCTCATCAAATATGTGAAGTTTGGTGCAGATTTGAGCATGTACAGTGGAGTTACAAACCACTTCCTGTGTTGCCAGTAGGTGGCACTATGACTATAACTGAATATTGGCCTGTGGATGTGTTCAGGCTGGGACACTCATCAAACATGTGAAGTTTGGGGCAGATGTGACCATGTACAGTGGAGTTACAAAGCACTTCCTGTATTGCCAGCAGGTGGCGCTATGACTATAAATTAATATTGCCATGTCGATGTCTTGAGGCCATGACACTTAGCAAACATGTGAAGTTTGGGGCAGATGTGACCACATACAGCCGAGTTACAAAGCACTTCCTGTGTTGCCAGTAGGTGGCGCTATGACAGTGATTGAAAATCGGCATGTAGAAATGTTGAGGCCGGGACACTTATCAAACATGTGAAGTTTGGGGCAGATGTGAGCATGTACGGTGGAGTTACAGGCACTTCCTGTTTCATGGCGAAACATGGAAATTCGACGCCAGGCCACGCCCACACCGTTGGAGGAAAACTCAAGCTTTTAATAACTTTTGATCGTCAAGGTCTGTTATGTACGCTGAGCAAGTTTGAGATGGATCCGATGAACCGTCTAGGACAGGGGTCTCAAACTCAGTTTACCTGGGGGCCGCTGGAGGCAGAGTCTGGGTGAGGCTGGGCCGCATCAGGTATTCCACAAGAAAAGCTTTGTTAAAAAAATTCCAATCTTCTCAAATGTCTTTATTTTTATTTTTTAACACAAAATAAGATTTAAACGTCTTTATTAACAGTTCTTTAACCTCAATGGGTTCTTCTTAATATGAATTGTCCTGAACATGAATGGAACATTGAAGAACATGAACTGTTCTTCTGAACATGGCTTCTCTTGCCTACTCCTTGCTGCTAGAGACCTGGCAGTAGTCATAGAAACAAAAAAAACAAATGACATCATGTAGAAATATATGTAGTGTTCATCGTGTGAGGCAATGCAAATAGCGCGATGCAAATAAAAAATAATGACCCACAAATAACGGTGCGACCCTATAATTGGTCCGGGTTACCGGGGACTGTTATCGCCGACGGACAGGTGTCGCTATGTGACTGCAGACTACATTAGGCTACATTGAGTTCCTTACTTTTCTTTTATCCCGCCGCGTACGCATCACTTTGATTTATTTTGTCAGAGAGAGACATATATACGTATAATGTCCAGCTGGGCAGCAACTTTAAAATCTTTTTTTTGGAAGTGTTGTGAACGCAGCGCGCTGGGACGAATGTCCGCGTGTGCCCAATAGAAACGAGGCAGCCAGCCAGGCACGGAAGAAAACTCTCCATGGCAACGCTGCTGTAACTTTCACTCATTGAGAAATGTTTCTCTGCTTGCATCAAGCCCGGTCGATGTCCCACCCCCGAGAGCCATATACCCCACCGTGATTGGTAGGTTCGTTCAGCTCCGCACACAATACTGTAAAGTGCCATCCATATAAAACTCGTGGGCCGCGCTAACATTAAACTTTCATATTAAGGTGGGGGCCACAAAATATCGTCTCGCGGGCCGCAATTGGCCCGCGGGCCGCGAGTTTGGGACCCATGGTCTAGGAGGAGTTCGTTAAAGTATGACCCCTGTAAATGGGCAAAAACGCACAATCAATTCAAAATGGCTGACTTCCTGTTGGGTTTAGGTCATGGCACCTTTTGATGTTTTTTGTAGGTCTGGACATGATACATGTGCCTACCAAATTTCGTACATGTAGGTGAAACGTAGAGCGATGAGTATTTTTTTGAATTTTGTAGGGGGCGCTATTGAGCCATTTTGCCACACCCATGCGCGAGACCCATAAAATACGTAAATTTTCAGCACTTCTGACGCATGTGCAAAGTTTCGCAACTTTTCGAGCAGCTTTAGGCCCTCAAAAATGCGATTTATTTGGCCCGAGAAAAATAATAATAATTCCTTGCATTTCAATAGGTCCTCGCACCGGTCGGTGCTCGGGCCCTAATAATTCCTTGCATTTCAATAGGTCCTCGCACCGGTCGGTGCTCGGGCCCTAATAATAATAATTCCTTGCATTTCAATAGGGCTTCGCACCGGTCGGTGCTCGGGCCCTAATAATAATAATTCCTTGAAATACAATAGGGCTTCGCACCGGTCGGTGCTTGGGCCCTAATAATAATTCCTTGAAATACAATAGGGCTTCGCACCGGTCGGTGCTCGGGCCCTAATAATAATAATTCCTTGAAATACAATAGGGCTTCGCACCGGTCGATGCTCGGGCCCTAAAAATGTAGGTAAATATAGGAGTGATGGACATTACATCCAACAGAGAGTTAACACTGTGATGAAACCAGATAGGCTTCTTTGGTTTGGACTCTGGCAGCTGTTAGAAACACAGTCAACATTCCTTTACTCATTTTATTAATATCCTAATTTATTATATTAATTTCTGCAATCATGTGATTTTGCATTATATGACATCACAGATGTAGATATGATAATGTTTTACAAAGTAATTTCAACAACTTTTCCTGAGTAACTTTAGTTAACAAAACTAGATTTGTCTTGAGGAAGCTTTGGTGTAGTTCAACTTCTTCCAATGTGAAGTAACTGGTAGCTGTGGCTTCACCAACAGAGCGTGTGTCAGAGTGTATCAGTCAGTTATGTTGAGGTGAAATCACAGAATAACAAAAACAAATATAGCTGCAAGTGGCTATTGCCGGGTTCCAAGCCCATGGGGCAAATGATTTGACAGTGAGAATTATAAGCTTGATTCATCATTTTGGAAAAGT
Organism: Centroberyx gerrardi; assembly: GCF_048128805.1. NCBI lineage: Eukaryota > Metazoa > Chordata > Actinopteri > Beryciformes > Berycidae > Centroberyx > Centroberyx gerrardi. Next base: position 4,454,643 of record NC_136003.1, on the reverse strand, counting down.
TCTACATCTCAACAATAGAACATTTTAGTGACAGACCTGCAACTCCAGCCGAAATTTTGCCTGACATATTGCCATTTGAAAAAAACTATGGTAAACCTATAGAGTGCAACCAAATGTGGTCTGGCACATTTGTAAGCCCTTCGCAAACATTTATATGGAGTTTGGTTGCTCAAACATTTAGGCGTTAAGGTATTATGCATCCTTCAGTCTTCTTCATGATTTTTTTTGGGGTGTCACAGCCAGACGGTTACAAATATCCAAATTCTGTTGCACAAAGATGATGTAGGCAGTTGAAATATGATATGTGTAAAATTTGGTGGAGATTGAGGCAATTTTGTAGGACAAATAAAAAAAACATTATGCTGTTGCAAGGTTGGCCCGATGGTGGCGCTATGGAGCATGACCAAATGTGGTCTGACACACTTCTGGGTCCATTCCAAACATGTATGTGAAATTTGGTTGTTCTAGCATCAGTCATATAGGAATTATGCCACACTATAGTATAATAGTATCAAAATTATGTGTATATTGTGTGCAAAATTTTGTGAAGTTTGGATCAACTTTGCAAGAGAAATGGGGAATTATATCTCATGATGGAAATGTGCAATGGATTTGTCTTGAGGAAGGAAGGAATCTAAGGGGGAAAAAATATTATAGGCCTTATGGTTCAGGAGTTATTGGCCAAAACATAAAGTTGCTTGTTATGACGCCACCATATGGCCGATTGGTTTATTTATTTAATTTTTGCCTGAGTAGTGGGTGAGATTTGATTGCTCTAGGACTTACAGTCTCTGAGGTACAGACCACTTTAAGGCAGAAAAAACAGAATCCAGTAAAAACCAGAACCAAATAACTCCTAGTTCCACATCTTAGAGGCTCCCAGCCCAGTAAAACTCCTCATCATCTTCATATTTATCCACACTGACCTTTGGTTTTTTGAATTTTTGCAGTTTTGCTCAGAGTTAGGGTTGGTTTGGTTCTAGTGTAGGGAGTAGTTTTTCTCTCATCCACCTCCATAGTGAGATTCCCACTGCTCCCAGTAGGGATGTGTCTGTGTTTAAGTCTGTGTGTGTGTGTGTGTGCATGTGTGTGTGTGTGTGTGTGTGTGTGTGTGTGTGTGTGTGTGAGAAAGAAACACACATCAACAGAGAGTGATGTGTGTGAAAGAAAGAAAGAAAGAAAGAAAGAAAGTACAGCATTGGATGTTGCTGGTTCCTCCAACAAGCTGGCAAATGGAGTCCTCGGAATGAGCAAAATGGAGGCTAAAAATAGCATACACACAAACACACACACACACACACACACACACACACACACACGCACACATACTAGGGTTGTCAAGTTAAGTCAAGTCAAGTTTATTTATTTATATAGCCCTTTATCACAAGCATGTCTCAGAGGGCTTTACAGAGAATGTGTCTAGCTAGGTCTAACTAAACACAATCAGTGGTAAACAAAATTTTGTAGGACAGCATAATGAAAAACACAAGGTAGGTAAGAGCAGATTTAGCGAGACAAACAATCTACCTATTCTATATAGCCTAACCTACCCGGCACCCCAGCCTTAGACCCTAAATGCACACAAGGAAAAACTCCCAGGAAAAATTTGGAAGAAACCTTGGGGCGGGCTGAGGCAGATAGGGATAAGCCGTCCCCCCCCGGGACGGCTTAGCGTGCAATAGGTGCCGGGCAAAACATTGACGGAGTCATGGGCAACAATGATGACAAGAGAAAACAGAGAAAGACAAAAGAAGGGGAGGAGCATGCGGCGGTGAGGGGGGGCTGAGGCCAGCAGTAAAGGAGCGAGGGCAGCGGTCGTAAATCAGCGTCCAGGAGGGAGCAGCGGAAAGGAAGAGCAAGGCAGCACTGACGACGAAGAGCCAGGGCAGCACCCGTCACTGCCAGGTAGAACACTGACCTGGAGTCAGAGAGGAGGAGAGAGAGGAAGCCGCGTACACACACACAACACACCCAGACACACACACACGTAAAGAAGAAGGGGGGAAACAGCTGCAAACAGAACACACAGGGTCAGAGACAAAAAGGGGGCAGCAGCATCAGGGATGAGGGAAGGGACCGAGGCCGGCGCTGACGACCACTGGACTGCACCGGAGTCTGAAAGGGGGAGAGAGTAAGGGGAGAAGCAGCAGCAGCAGAACACAAGACAGACACGTTGGGTGGGAGCAGGACCAAGGCTGGCGCCGACGACCGGCCGGAGCAACACCTGTCCACTGGCAGGTGGGGTTGTAAACCAGACTTCACCTACATGGTCATTGTTGTGTGTTTCATGATTATGGGCCTCCACTTTATTAGGCTACAGTGTGTGTGTGTGTGTGTGTATGTGTGAATTTATGTACAGCCAGAAATGTCATAGGGCTGTGGTTTTATGTGCGTGTGTGTGTTTGTGTGTGTGTGTGTGTGTTCCTTTAGCTTTAGGATTTTGGAGTTAAAGGTTAGGGTTAGCAGTTAGGGAATGAATATAGTCGATGGAAGATCCTCATACTAAGACAAGTGTGTGTGTGTGTGTGTGTGTGTGTGTTTGCTCAGAGGCGGCCAAGCTGACCCCAGTTCAGTGGATCAAACGAGAAGTCAGCTCTGATAAACTTAACAACGCAGAGACGAGGGAGCAGCGTTCCCACACACAGACACACACACAAAACAAATGAAATGGCTGTAAACTTTTTTTCTCATCCGCCTCCCTTCCACAATAATATCCTCCTGCTTTGTGAGCAGCTGTGAAGCTTGTGTGTCACGATCTGTCACGATCTCAGCCCTAGCCCTTGTGTCCTGTCATTGTCTGCCCCTGTCTGCTCCTGTTGTCCGGTCCATCACTTCCTTTCACTCCCCAGTCCTGCCATTCTCCACCTGTCCACCAGATGCCCTCGGACTTTCCTCCCTTCTGTGCTCCTTCCCTCCACACCTGCCCTGCATCACCCTCGTTAGCCAAGTTACCTTGTTCCCTCTTCTCCTGCCTGCCTCTGCCTATCACCTCCCGGACTCTCCCCTGCCTGCCAGCTGTCCCTCATTTGTAATCTGTCTGTGTGTATATCTAGTCTTGTTTCCTTGTAGTCTGTGCTAGTTCGTTGTTCAGTGTTCACGTGTGTGTTACCTGCCTTGTTACCTGTGTAGTCATGTCCTAGCCTGCTAAGACGCTATCCTGCCAGGTTTGGACTTTCTGTTCTCGTTGCCTTTCGTCCTGTTTTCTGTTATCTGCCTTTTTGGATTGCCTGTTTTAGTTCTGGACTCCGCCTTAGTTTTCATTAAAGCTCTTGCTTCTACCAAGTTCTCTTTCTGCCGGTCATTGCGTTTGGGTCCAGTCCAAGTGTGTGTGTGTGTGTGTGTGTGTGTGTGTGTGTGTGTGTGTGTGTGTGTGTGTGTGTGTGTGTGTGTCCCCTCGCTAGTTATGTGTGATGTAAGATTTTTGTGTGTGTGAACATTCATGCCCTTTTCCTCAATATTGTTCTTGGAGTTGTAATTGTATTAAAACCCAAACCTCAGGTGATACTTCTGCTGCATGTAGCGCAATTACCATTATTGACACTGTTGACATCGCTGTCCACACACAGCATTGCTGACTACAGTCCCTTTGTGGTCTGCGTTCGCTGAATGAAGTCATGTCAAATAAAGTCATGTTAGATGCTTTTATCTATTTTTCTTTCCAGTGTGTAGACCAAGTGGGTAGGTTAACTCCTTGTACTCCTGATTTTACTTAACTTTACCCTTAAATTTACCCTTAAGTAGCTTAAAAGTTAGGAGAAGAAAAAAAATTCTTTACTGTACAACAATGTCACGTCCATATTCTGTATCTGCTCGTTCCAATTCTTTCTTGAAGCTCCAGCTGCTTATATTGAATGAAATATTCAAATACAAGATGCCATGTTTTTATGGCTGCACCATTACTGTACATCAAATGGAAAAAATCCAGATGTTTGTGCATCAGTTTATACAGAAATACACTGAGGGAAACCCTGCAATATATCACAATTAATTTGAAAATTATATATTGATGTTTAAAAATGCTACACATAGTACCTTTTAAAACATTGGAAAAAACAGTCAGCATGGCATGCCAGCAATGGCTGAAACACAACAGGCCTTTATTTGAGTTAAATAAGGAAGGAAAAGAGGAAGGAAAGAGGAAAAGATTCTGCACTGCCATTGTATTATGGTGTGTGCATGTGTGTGTGTGTGAGGCTGATTGCACTGGGACGATGGACTTAATGACGGCTAATTGGAGCAGCCGGAGAGCTCCTTTGTTTGGCTAGGCTGTGGCCGGTTGCTCTCTGTTTTTACATATTGATAACTGGCTGTAATGACGATAATGACATTTGCATTGTAAATGGGACTCCTTATGGGCATAACAACCAGCAACAGCACGGAAATCAGGGGGCTAATTTGTGTTGTTGTGCTAATATGATGGTGCATCAGTGTTACTCAGCCTGCTGGGGTAATAGACTACAAAATTAGGAGGCGCACGCTGGTTATTGGTTGACTTTATTCCATAATAGATTTCATAGCTTTAATGCCACAGTAGACATTTTAAAAAAGCCCTGTAGCAAATGATCATGTAGTAACTGCTGGAATTGTCAATAATGGCTAAAAATATTGTAAAATATTCCTCCAAATGGGTCAAAAAATTATTAGTACAACTTGTTAATATAAGAAATTGGCACATAATGTAATGAGACTGATATCAGACTGATATTGTAACATTTTTCCTGATAATATAACACGTTATAAGGGGTGTAATGCATTTTTAACTGACGATGCAATAATACTGCTTAAAAATATAATATAAAGTGCGGACTTCAAACACATCATGGGCATGCATGTACATGTTGCATGCTTCAAAATAGTTTCAACATCAATTAACAATATGAAACCTAAGAATTATTCTGAGTCAAAAAGTGGCTGTTAAACACAAAAACACCAAAAATACAAAAACGCAAATACCACCACTAAGGTTATCAGTCTTTCAGTGGTGCTACACACATAAAAGACAAGAAGAGAAAAAGAAAGAAGAAAATTCTAAATGAAAGCAAGCTCATCACAAAACTATTTTGTAACTCACTGATTTTTTTTTTTATTAGGAAACTACTTTCAAAAAATGTCCTTCACCTGATATCTGCCTCAGCTCAAACATCTAAGCATAAGCCAGGCAACTCTTGTTGCTCTTGATTAGAGTTTAGAGATTTGAATCGAGTTCATCACACTGATGGAAAAGTCTCTCTCTTGGTTTATTGAGAATGTCTGCTAATATGCTTTGTACATATATCTATGTACAAATCTATATCTATGCTCCAACATTTGATTCGGAGCAAAAAAAAAAAAAAATGGAAAATGGGAAAAAAACAAAACAAAAAAGACTTTGCCTTTTTTTCTGTTTTCCAATTTTTTTTGCTCCGAATCAAATGTTTTATGGTCACGATTCATCTCGTAGTTGGTTGGCTTGGTTACAGGCTTAAAACTCTTTATATAAGGATTTTCTGAAAAGTCAATGGAGGAATGAATGGGAAATTCACTTCCTGGAACCGGAGCCGTTCAAAAGTGGGCGGTCACTGTTGAGCTCTATTACTCATGAAAATGTGTTAATAAATTTTTGCCAAATAATACAACAAGAAAGTTGCCTACCCCAGCTTTAATGTAGAGTGCCAACTCTTAATGAATCTATGTTTAGTTCTTTGTAGCATCGTGGATAGCATACAGTGGTACCCAGAATACAACAGCACCAATAACATTGTCTTGTAGTTCATAGAAAAATGGGATTTTCTGATCATATTGTGTCATACTTAAAGGATAAGGCTGGTGTTTTTTAATGCATTGCTACCGTCAACAAATCCTATGAAAATAACAAAATCAACAATGCGTTTGCTCTACTCCCGTTACTTTCCAACTTCCCACGTACCGTTTTTAGCCGTCAACCCGGAAGTAATTGGCTCCAGTTGTAAGCTAAAAACCTTGAAATACAGCTCACAAAGACATAGTTTCAATTTTAAAAATCGCTAACTGTTACCACGAACTGAGATCGCAAACGTTTTTACAGCCGGCTTATTAAGTTGTTTGAGGAAAAAGTCGGCTGGCCCGGTGCATCGTGATGATGAAATATGTTGCCCAGAGCAACGGCATGGCTCTTTGACGTGTTTTTAATTGTTTTTTTTAATATAGTGGAGTTCTGTGGCTACTGGGACATGGCTTCATTGGGCACCGGCTACATGGACGAGACTTGTTGGCAAAACAAAATCATTGCTGATTTTGTTATTTTCATAGGATTTGTTGACGGTAAGCAATGCATTAAAAAACACCAGCCTTATCCTTTAAGACTTACAACAGTTTACCAAACCAGGTGACCCATGTGTAGACTAGATTAACATGTGCAGACATTCATTCCCTGGTCTGGAAATACAATAGTGTGTTCATTTAGTTCTACGCATAATTATGCCATTCTGATTTAGCAAATGTGCCAACAACCTATTTTGTCAATTTATTATAATCCTAGTTGAATTAGCTTTTTATGCAGGGGTGGATTCAAGAGTCTCTTTTACAGCCATGCCACCAAGCCACCCTGCTTATGCTATGCTAATTGTATGCTAATCATCAGCATGTGTCAGCTAGCATTAGCCGCATTAGCCCAGCGTGCCAATAATCTGCTCTGATGTCCTTTGAATTAATATCATTTGAAATGCTAACTGTATGCAAAACGTCTGTTTTAGCATTTATTGCTTTAGCATTAGCTGTGTTATCCAATCCTGCAATAGCCCACTCTCACATTGTTCAAATTACTGCAGTATCATCTGAATTGGCATTAGCATCATGTCCTAACCCAGAGGGAAAACATGATTGTTTATTCTTTATCTCATGAGAAATAAATCATATTCTTATTTTGAGATTACTGTATTCTGAGCTGTTTCTCCTAAACCTCCCCTTAGGAGAAATGAAGAGCAAAAGCACAGATCAATCTAAGACAAATGATCCTGCAGTAAAAGTCCAGTTTGAAAAGAATAGGAGAAAGAGAAGAAAATTAATTCTTATTTAGGAGTTGCTGTGCTGATAGATTTCTCAGTGGCTTCTTTTTAACCTCCTGGAGCAATAAAAAAGAGAAAAGGACTCGCATTAACTTTGAGACTTAAAATTGAGAGCTATTTGAGTAACATTTTACTGCGATCTCAATATTAAAGTCTTATGGATGTCTCATAAATGTCTTAGGGGCATTCATTTAAGAAATGCATGAGAGTGTGTGGAGATATAAATGAGACATGGAGAAAGTATAATAAGACAAATAGTTTTTATTTGAAAATTCAACAAAATAAACCCATATGCAACAGAAATCTCTGTATGAGTCATTTATAGCTCTTCTACATTTCTCTATTGTAATCAAAACTAAACACTCATGCTAATGTGACATTACAATGTGCCAGAATAAAAAATAAGTTTGACACACAAATTTAACCAAGTATTAAACAAATGCAGAGCTAATAATCTAATCTATCTAAACTAATTTAATCTAATCTTAATTATTGAGACAAAATGACTTGACTGGTGTTTCAAATGGCCCCAGGAATTTTGCATTGCTATAATTATTGATATATGTTAAACAGATGTCTTCTGTAGGCTGCATGTAGGGGGTTTTGAATAATATTTTCTCTCCAAAATTGTTTAAATTTTGTCTCACATGCTAACAAATCTAAGACCAGGTCCGTTCGATCCATTGTTATGGGATGTAGTGGGACTGTAGGATGTACGCTGGAGTCTCCATCATAACACTCAAACTCAGTATAGGAGATGTGGTTGACTTGTGGATGGCATGCAGCTCCAGTCCCTTAAGTTTAAAAAAAAAAAAAAAAAACCTGGCTGCAGCCACATCATGAAATCTTCTTTTAGAACTTGTAACCTTTTGATGCTCTTCATCTAGTTTGGTGTATAGCTAATGCGTCTTCCCCGGGCTGCAGCTCATCAGAACGCAGTATAGGCGCATCGTCCTGTTGCAGGATGTCTTGTGTTGAGATCATCTTAGCTAGAGCCACTTTCAACAGATCAGTTCAACTTATACCTATCTGATGTACTGGGGGGAAAAAACAAAGATTTTTGCATTGCTACCTGTGCAGTATAGATCTTCACAATTACTGAGTGCACTAAGGCTGGGCAATATCATGATATTTGATGGTACTTAGCTTTGCCAATAGAAATTACACTGATATGGCATAACAACGTATCATAGCTATATAGTGAAATAGTTAGGTTCCATAGTAGCCTACCATTTAGATGCCATGTGGACTTCTTCCAAAACAACATCAAACAGCCGGTTTCTGGACCCCAACGTGCAGTTCCATGGTCAGTTTGGATGCATCAAATGTGAACAGCCTGAAAGCTGGAGGACACGTTCATGCATTCCCATGTCAGCAGTGGGACCGAAAAGGCCCGCTGCGCACACATAACAAGTTAGTGATCATGCAAAAGCAGCTTATGAGAATCAAAGCTATGTGCGTGGTGTCAGAGGACCCACTCGGCTCGTTGGCTCAGCAAGCTTCAGAGTTTTGACCTTATGCATGGGAACGCCATTGACTACATGCACTGTCCTCCTCGGAGCCATGCGCCTTCTAATGTTTTTGTGGTCCTCTACTGAATTCTCCCGACAGCCTTTTAGCATGGCCAAAGACGCAAGTGAGGTTGACAAGCGCCTGAACGATATCCACCCACCATCTACTCTCACTCGTTGTCCTCGTTCAGTTACATCATACAGAATGCTTTTATCTTGTCGGTCCATGCTATTCTTTGTCCCAGTTGTTTTTAGAGGAATTCTTGGTGCTCCTTATTACGACCATTTCTCTTCCTCAATCAAGCAGTTTTTATACTCTTGATGGAATCTCATCTAAACAGGTTGACCATGCTGAAAGACTGGAATTTCTGCTCCCAGATAGGTTATCTTTATGGTGTCCGTGCATTTGTGGACTCATTCTTATTTCCATTTTGAGGACAAAACTGGATGCTGGCAGTCAGAACATAGCCATGCAGATAGTAAATGCTGTCAGTCTTGTACAATCTCTTGCTAGCATTGCGCAGACTGTAAAACCAAACAATGCTATGGCAGAATTTTACTCCGGAATGTCTCATGACTCATGAAACATATTTGAGAAAATGCATTTAGTCATCAATTTACATTTGGATCTTACATTTGGAATTATTTCAGACAAATAAAGACCATTGGACTGAGATACATTTCTCAGGAGCTCAAGTGAAGTATGAGAAAATAGTCAAAGTATTCTCATATTGATGTTAAATCAATATGAAAAAAGAAAAGATCTTATTTAGAATTTTTCTTTCTGCTGGCAACTGTGCAGTATTAGTTGTGTGGACGTGTTATTAGACTCATTTGGTAGCAAGATTAATTGGTGAGCTTTGGTTGGCAAAACCAGACAATATAGATCTATGCATGTATTAAGTGCATATAGTGGCCATAACATCTTAGTGGGACTAGTCAAACCACAGGAAAAAATAGATTAGGTGTGTAAGTCAATAATAGGTTATGGGTATATAGCTATGACTGACGGGTTAAAATCGAAAAGCTTTAACAACTTATGATTATGTATGCTTACAAGAGGTTTACAATTAGGATTCAAATTTTGGTTCTTTTCAAACGCTGTTCCCTGGACAAGTTTTAGACTAAAATATCACAACATTGCACATGAAATAATATTTATCCGAGATTGGTGGAGGTAAAGCCTGCTCCAGTCAACAGCTTATTAAATGTTTCTAGTTCAGTAATTCTCAATTCTGGTACTCAGGACCCAGAGCACTGCTGGTTTTCTATCCTACCAGCTAGTTAATTGCATTCACCTTTAGTCCCATGTGTCGATCAGTCCCTGATTAGATGGCTTTGAATGAAAACAAGCAGGGCTCTGGGTCCCAAGGGCCATGACTGAGAACTACTGTTCTAGTTTACTGAGTTGAAACAACAGAGAGTAGCTAAATGCTCAGATTGGTCAATATAGGTGAAAACAGCTGCTGCGTGATAGCTTTAAATTGTGTTGTAGTAGTAAATGAGGAGTGCAGATGGTAAGACAAAAGGGAAGCCAGAGTGTGCTGTGACCAAACATTTTGCTGTTCAGTCTACTCCAATCAAACCTAGACAAACTAGTTATAAACCGGACAGTCTGGTTGGTTACCAGATGTCTGACAGCCCCAGCATTGTATGATACAGGATGGGACTGCGCACTGCACACTAAGTTGAATATTATGCACATGATTACACTCGACTGTCAAATTATTCTCATTTGATATGCAGCCCACTCAGCACACAGATTACACAAGCCATAGTATGTATTGTGGTAAAATGTGCAAAAAGGGTACGTATGTGGAAAATAATAGCAAATGCATGGTGTTTGAAAGCAGGAGAGATAAGAAAACAAGACAAGAAAATCATATTTGCCAGAAGTCTGACTGTAAGAGAAGCTGCCAGAACGTTCGGCATTCACTTCTTCCCCTCTGAGTCTGTTTGGAGCACTGTATCCAAAATTACATGGTTTTGTTTCCAACACGACTCATCTTAAAGAAACTGCGAGGCTGTGTGTGTGTGTGTGTGTGTGTGTGTATGTGTGTGTGTGTGTGTTGGTCCTGTCATGCATTATTTACAGCCTGCCTGCGCTGCTCGGGAACCCTGCTATTTTCCGTGGGTGTTAAGCGTGTGCGGTGAATGCAGCTCGGCTCTGTTCATCACAGGCGTTGCGTAACGTTTTCAGTCCCATGTGACTTCTGGACTGCGGCCGCGCTGAGCGAATACTGCCGGGTCTCTCACAGATCAGAAATCCTCCTGACGTTGGACACTGTGCTGATCCATCGTGGCTTTGAGGAGGTGTACAGAGGTTTTTTTTTTTTTCTTTAAAGCTGCATTATGCAAGATCTTAATGTGAAACTCCAGCGGCCTCATTAGGCTAAATCAAGAAGTGAGGGATGCAACAGAGAAGAGCGTCCCGTCTCCACTAATTGAGACACCATCGATTCATCCCTTTGCCCAAATTCAATTGTGCTGTTGGGTATTGTCACTGGTGGGAAAACGTCTCCACAAAGGGAATGGCGAATCCAAAGTTGAAGGACTACACCGCCTTTTTGGGAATTCAGCCCATTAGTCACCTTACCCAATATCAAATGAGAGCATTGGCACCAAAATCAAAATTAGTCTCCGGTAGATAGTTCTTTCCAGTGCACATGCTAACACTTAAGCATACATTATGTGAAGTAATTGTAGGCGATTAGCATTATCCAAAGTATGAAGATAAACCTTTTCGCAATCCAAAGTTGGCATTGATTACTATTCTATGGCCTTTAGATTTATAACCTCTGAAAATAAAATCTCAATCTTCATCATTAGTGAAGTCCATTATGAATCAGCACTAAGACTTTAGCTGTCTAGCTAGCTTCGGTCACTATCTGTGTAAAAAAAAGTTCCACTCGAAGTCTTGCAGGGAGAGAGATCTTCTGCCATTGAAAGCCTTTTGTTATTCTTTTTGCCGAATTTTAAGTCTATATTAACAATCCCCTAAAAAAGCTTGGCAGCTAGATGCGTGTCATACTAATACCAACTTTGGATTACTAAAAGGTTTATCTTCATACTGATGCTAAAGTGTTAGCATGTGCACTGGGCAGAGCTATCCACTGGAGACACAGAGATGATTTTGGTGCCAATCCTCTCATCAGATATTAGGTAAGGTGACCAATGGGCCAAACTCCCAAAAAGTCTTCAAAATTCAAACAATTACCTATTGCTGCCATTTGGGACCACCAACGTGCGAAGAGTTTTAAGGAATCTCAGCTTTATTAAATTATAGAAAGACCTGTAGCAAAGGTCATAGTCACATACAGCACTTGTGTAGTAGGGTGAATGGTGGACTTGGACATGGAGTTTTCTGTTTCTGAGAAGTGGATTTTAACAACAAAATCAAACTTGAATGTCTATGTTTCACATGTATCTGTCTTGTTCAAAGTCACCGCATCAGAACCTGTCTTCAACCAGCCGCTTCTTGACACACGGTATGTGGTCCAAGGTGGTGTTTCTGAATCATGTGCCATTGCGCCCTAAGAGTGTGAGGTTTTTATTCCAACCCAACACAGCAGCTGATTCCACTGATTAGTTCCTCCTCTCTGGTTGGTGTGTCAGTCAGTGTAATCAGCTGCTGTAGTGATTGGTTGGCATGAAAACCTGCACACTCTTGGATCATGACGGCACAAGGTTGAGAACCACTGCTCCAAGGTTCTTTTGGGCTGCAAACGGACTCAAAATGCAAGTAAATACAAATGAATTCCAGTGACATCTCACTGGGTCAAACCTGGTTCATAACCTTTTGGTCAAGTTGTCACCCCAACGCTTGTCACTTATCTTGACCAGCTGTCCACCTTGAAACAGTATCTCACCTGCGGCTGAGCTAAGCAGCATCCGCGAAGCCACCACAGGCGTTGAAGAAGAAGATGGCGAACACAGCCAATCTACAATAACAAAGCAATGCTGATGTTCAATATAAGATGCTGCTCTCCCTGAGATTTCGTGAAATGAGCATGATGTCTTAAAATGCGAATATATTTTACCACCATGAAAGGTTTACATGAGGGAGTCACGACTAGAAAGAGGCAATAGTTGAACCTTGAAAAACCCGGGTTCAATTGCCAACTCATATTTCATCATTGCTATATACCGGGCCAGCCTACTTTTTCCTCAAACAACTTAAGTCGACCGTAAACACGTTTTCCATCTCAGGAAAGTAGTTCCATAGCACTGAAAATAGTCCTCGTCGTAATGAAGAATTTGTTCCCATTTGAATTTGATTTGGTAATAACTACAATAGCCTGACTTTTCATGGTAACAGTTAGCGATTTTTAAAATTGAAACTTTGTCTTTGTGAGCTGCATTTAAAGGTTTTTAGCTTACAACTGGAGCCAATGACTTCCGGGTTGAAGGCTAAAAAGGGAACGTGGGAAGTCAGAAAGTAATGGGAGTAGAGCAAACGCATTGTTGATTTTATTTTCATAGGATTTGTTGACGATAAGGAATGTATTTAAAAACACCAGCCGTATCCTTTAATTTTAGCTTAAGTTTTTCTTATTTAACCATGACCTTAAGACTAACCCTAACCCTAAGACTTAACCAAATTGTTTTACTTGCCTAACCTTAACCAAAGTTTTACTTGCCTAAGCCTAACCCTAACCTTAACCCTAACCTTAACCAAAGTTGTTTAGTTTGCTGTACTTTCTTTCCTTACTGTTTTCCTCCATAGTTGTGACTTCCCTGCTCTGTGGCCACTAGCCTCACCTTGGTAGCCACAACCAGCTCTCTGCTGACCGTACCCACAGCAAATGGTATTCGTCCCAAGGGGGTTTAAGCATGAACACACTGGGTCACAGACAGACGCACAGACTGATAATGTCGAATATATCCTGTTCATTTCTTCCTCTACTATCAAAAAGTTGTAGCGTTAACACATCAACTCCTCTTTCTCTCTGTCCCTCTTTGTCCCTCAACCATGTTCCCTACCACTCTCCACGGTTCACTGTCCAATACCATGGAAATAACTGACACACCAGAGACTGGTGTCAGTGGGCTGGATGCAGTTGGTTTCATGTCTGCCGCCAGGCTGAGTGTTGTGCCACTGTCTGCCTGTCTATGTACCCACCCATGGGAGAGGCCTGGTGAGCCTCAGCAAACACACCCAGCCGAGGAGACAGAGAGAGAGAGAGAGAGAGAGAGAGAGAGAGAGAGAGAGAGAGAGAGAGAGAGAGAGAGAGAGAGAGAGAGAGAGAGAAGACGCAACGCACAAGCATGTACATGAAGATGCCAGGGGAGACAGAATAACTACTGAGCACACACACGTACACACACATACAGAAGACATAAGGGGACACAATACACAGGCCAATGCACACACTACACACACACACACACACACACACACACAGTGTTCTGGTGCAGAAATAGCCCTGGTTTGCATGCGCAGGCTGCTGTGGTGGAGAGAAAAGCCTATTTTAGTAGATTATGGAAATGACTGCATGGAGATGAAGTCCCTGTGTGCGTGTGTTTGTGTGTGTGTGCGTGCACACGCGCGTGTGTTGTGCTGCTGCAGACAAGCTGTGGTGTGTTGACAATGCAGTTCCCAATGAACCAAGTCCCTGGTTACACACTAGCTAGCTTACTGTCTGCCAGAATGTCAGCTTTGTGTGTGTGTGTGTGTGTGTGTGTGCGCGCACGCGCGCATGCGGGTGTGCATGTTTATGTTTGCACAAAAAATGCTTGTGCGTGCGTTCGGACAAATGCATGCGTTTCTAAGCATGCTTGCATATGCATCTTCACCTGTGTGTGTGTGTGTGTGTGTGTGTGTGTGTGTGTGTGTAGGTGTGTGTGTTGCGTTGGAGCTAGGACAACAGAACGACAAATCAAGGCAAGGTTGAACGTCAAGATAAAGCAACAAGCCATGTTGGAGAGGGCGGGTGCTTCTGTGTGTGTGTGTGTGTGTGTGTGTGTGTGTGAGTGTACAGCATGGATTATTTATAATGGGGGAGAAAAATGCAAATCATGCAATTACAAGCCCCAAAGCCAAGTATTAGAATTAATGCCTGCAGCAGATGTGATGGAAATGAAGTAAATAAGGCGAGGTTTCTGATGTGGAATTAGCATACTGTATTGTAGGACAACCCCCAACACACACACACACACACACACACACACACACACACACACACGCACATAGAGCTTATTGCAGACGTCACCTTTATCAGCTAGGTCACGTTTTACAGTTATGTGTGTGTACATAAATTATAGGTCTTTGTGTTCAAATGAGTGAGCGTGCGTGTGTGTGTGTGTGTGTGTGTGTGTGTGTGTGTACGCGTCACACACACACTAGATGACTAGTGTTTAGTGGGAAGCCTCGAATGTGTGTTCTTTATGGGTGTTAAGACGCCTTGGGGATCAGTAGGGCTGTAAAGAACAGGTATGTCATCCATTCTCCACGCACACACACACACATGCAGACACACACACACACACACACACACACACACACACTTCAAAATCAGGTGTGTCATGTCTATGTGTGTATTATATGTTACAAAATTATCTCTATATTATGTATACTATATAAAATGCTTGGTAAACCTACCTTACCTGAAGTTCATCATTCAGTCTGTCAATGTGCCAACCAATAACTAAAACTTACCATTCTTAAACAAAACTATCATAATGCATTGTTAATAATAATTGTTTTTTTTCATAATTAGTGAAGTGTTATTCTATTTTCATATATTCTCCAAAGAATAGGTGTCACTTTTTCCAAATGGTATATACAGTATCTCACTTCACTCATTCACTCATTCATATTATTCATATTACTTTTTATTTATTCAGATGAAAAAAAGTTATTATATAGCACCACGTTTAAAGGGTTCTACAGAGAATCTTTGCGGTGCTGTAAAGAACATATGAAATCCAAACCAACACTATTAGAATACGTTTTTGAAAACCACATTGGGTTATATATTCAGATTTTTTTTTTTATAATTATTTTAACAAATTAGAGCTTTCTTTGAGGCATTGTGGTTCTCTGTAGTACCACTATCCTATCCAAAGCACCCTTAAAGAACCCGTCTTTCTCTGGGTAAAGGTGTGAGCTAGAGCAGAGGTTCTCAATGTGGGGTCCGGGGACCACCAGGGGTCCTTGAGGGGGTTCCAGGGGGTCCCCAGCAAACGGATGAATTGTTAAACTTCAGCATTATTTCATTTACAAGAAGTTAACACAATTATAGAATGTAGAAGAATAACTGTTTTGATCATAGTTTCTCTGTTATCTCTCTACCTACAATACAGATAGTCATGGGATTCTGGACAAAATCATATCTAGCAATAACAATATTCTCAGATTTGGGTCCAAAACTTTAGAGTGAAATCCATGAGGTTTTGCCTATCTCGTCGTCTCGGTCTCCTTTGAGAGCTGCTTCATTTTTGGGTGGCTGGCTGCTTAGTGAGTCCACCTAGTGGTCGAAGGTTGCTGGTTCAATTTGCGCTTCTGACAGTGTCTTGATGTTGCCAAAGTGCCTCCGAGCAAACACACACACACACACACACACAAACAAACACACTTACACTGCCCATCAAATGTTTGGACACACCACATTTTTATTTATTTTGACTATTTTCCACATTTTAGAATAACAGTAAAGACATCAAAACTATGAAATAACACAAATGGAATTATGCAGCGACCAAAAAAGTGTTAAACAAATCAAAACTATCTTATATTTTAGATTCTTTAAAGTAGCCGCCCTTTGCCTTGATGGAAAGGCAAAGGCTTTGGAAAGAAATTCACACATAGGATCAACTTCACTATTTATATTTGTCTAAGAAACACATTTCAAGCATTTAAGCAGAAGCCCTTAGATCAAAATGGCTTTAAGAGAATGAAAAACATAGTACATTCAATCAGGTGTCCCCAAACATTTTGACGGGCAGTGTACATTTACATTTTATCCATTTAGCTGATGCCCTTTCCACTTGCAATGACTACACATGCAAACACACACACACACATAGAGGCAGAGAAGCCTAGCATGTCCAGCTGTATGGATGCTTAACAAGGGCGACTACCCCAAAGGCAACTAAACACACACAGATCAGGGAGAGTCCTGGGGGAGGAATGAGAGGGAGAGATGCTTCAAGATGGAGGATCAGACACACACACACACACACACACACACACATATAAACACAAAGTCAATTTATACATAACCCTCAAACCCACTGATACTGTGCTGTGGTCTCACACATGCACACATCCACGCTCAAATTCTAACAAACACACATCGAAACCCACTTCAAAAAACGAAGTAAATAAATAAATAAAATAAAATAAAAAACAAATAGCTGCCAACCTTTAAATCGACTCACTATCTGGGGCTTTTGCAGCCAATTAAAATGTCCCCCACGTTCCGCAGTGTACCGCCAGTTCCTCGCCAAAATGGCTGACCACGGTACTTTTTATCCCTCCTCCCACCACCCCATAATATTCACACTGCATGCAAGTGCTTCTACATAAACACTTTCATTGAGCTACAGGCCCAGGTATGGAGAATCATGACGAATAAATACCAACTCAGGCAAAATGTCAGGGAAATGATTGATGTCACTACTAGCCAATGGGAGGCGGGGGATGAGGGGGGCAGCATTGATGTGTTATAATGCCAGATTGTATGAAAACAGGGATTTTAATGTTTAATTTTCTGCTCTAGACCTGCAAGAATCCCGATCCGGTTCCCCTTCTAAGTGTGTTTAAAGTGTGTATTTTTTGGAGTTTGCTTATCCCGGTGTTTCTCACTACATTACTGTGGAGCAGCAGAGCGTCAAAATGCTTTTCTGATCCATGGCTGGACTGAGAGCTGACAGTACACTAATGCAGCGTCGCTCCACCCAGCTCGCCCTCTCTCTCTTTCTCTTTCTCTCTCTCTCTCTCTCTCTCTCTCTCTCCTCGCCAGCGCACCAAATCATGTTTCACAAATTGAACAAGATCCCATCACGCCTGTCTAGAGTGTGTGAGATACGATGTGGAAAAGCGGTGGGTCATGTGTGTGCGTGTGCGTTGGTGACTTGTGCATGTATGTGTGTGTGTGCGTGTGTGTGTGTGCATATGTAAAACAGAGGAGGGATGTTTGATTCTGTTTCGACACTTCCTGACGTGTTCGTTTCTGCGTTTGCTGGCAAGCCTGCCATTATCCAATCACAGCCCTCCATAATCGGAGCTGGGGGGGTGCTTGCTTTGCTGTCCAGGGTGTACCAAGTGGCAGGCTCCAGGACAAACTCCACCCGCTTTGGGAGCCCCCCCATTCTCCCACCCAACGAACACATGTCATGAATTCTGTGACACCCTCTGGTTTTCTCAGGTCCCATGTCTTCAACATAATCAATATTTCTAAATAAAATTTAATTCAAATCAGTTAAAATAAGTTATCTAAATCTAAGGCGATAAAAAGTCTTACAATGTCTTAAATCCAGCTATTTGAAGTCTTATTTTTTCATCATGTAATGACAGGTTTCTTTGGTGTTTACTTTTCGATTCCTCGGAGCAAATGTTGTTGATGTCTTTATTTTAAATTCTAGTCAAGATGACAAGTTTCTCAAACACACCAAATATGTCATGCTACATACAGGGAAATTTGTATATAATGATGCACAAACATCTAGATTTTTTCCATTTGATGTAATGGTGCAGCCATAAAAACATGGCATCTTGTATTTGGATATTTCATTCAATATAAGCAGCTAGAGCTTCAAGAATGAGTTGGAATGAGCAGATACAGAATATGGATGTGACTTTGTTGTACAGTTAGGAAAAAAAAATTCTAACTTTGAAGCTACTTAAGGGGAAATTTAAGGGTAAAGTCAGCTCAAGTCAGGGTACATGGGGTTAAGTTAAGCTTCAAAGTTAAAAAACAAATCATTTTTTCCATACTGTACGACAATGTCACATCCATATTCAGTATCTGCTCGTTCCAACACTTCACTGAAGCTACAGCTGTTTACACTGAGTGAAATTCAAACGCTGCAACATTATATCAAAAATGTAATCTAGATGTCTTGTGCTTCATTTTATACACATTTCTCAGTCATTCAGCCTGACATGTTTGGTATCTTCGGAAACCTTGGCATCTTGACTAGAATTTTAAATCTACATGCGCATGCATGATGGACCCACCGGTGGGACAGCCAGGGTTGCAGAGAATGTTATAAAATTGTTAGCAGTAAACGGAGAGCTAAGGGTAAGTGTTTTGAGTCATTTTTGCTCCCGTATTGAATTGAAACATTTTTATTGCCGCTGATTAGCCGTGAGAAGTAGGCGGGCCTAGCGGCAGAGAGCGTACATTTGTAATTCGATTGGCTATCATTCCACGAAGACGAAAACCTCAATGCACGAGTTTTAGACTGCGATTCTTTTGTGGGAATTTGTGAGATTCTTTAGAGGCATGATGGAATCAAGCGTATGAAGTAAGGTGGTGTTTAGCTCATTGGTAAAATTATTGAGAGACCCAATATGTTCAGGGAGCTTTAGGCAGAATATCTATGAGTTTGGCAACTGAGGCGGCATCAATACGGCGGCTGCTGCAGGTATCGACACTGTTACCGCGATGACAGCGCTGTTCAATTTGGAATTTAATGAAATAATGATCTGATAATGCCGGTGGGTACGGCAAAACTAATAAATCAGACACAGCAATGCCACAAGCGAGGAGCAAATCAATGGCGTTGCCGCTGGAATGGGTCGTTTCGTGAACAAACCGAGTGAAGCCAAATGTGTCCATAAGTGATGAGAAAACCTTACTGAGGGGATTGGTTGTATTCGTTAAATGAATATTGAAATTACCAATGATTAAAATGTTGTCAGTTCCAGTTAGGGGAATAGTGGGAGAATACCACCACGACTACGTGAAAATTAAGACAAATTTAACCACTATTTTGATTATACTTCCAGAATCGGAGACCTGTTCTAATCCTCTTCTGACCCAATTTTGCGTCTCAACCCAGACTTTGATAAAAATGTCTTCATGTCATGAAATGGAATTCAGGCGCATGCTAGAAGTGACTGCACTACTGTATGTACCAGGCTTCTCAGATGTTACACTGGCCCTAATGCAATATTCCATGACTCTTACATGACTTAAGTGCTTCCATGCCCTAAACCGGTTCTTCCTCCCTGGTTTGTTAATGTTGTTTTTCACTCTGGTGACCCATTTGTAAAATTCCCTGATATCCCCTGACTTCTCCAGAGAATTTATCATATTCCCTGACTTTCCCCGTCTGCAATATAACCTCTCTAAATTCCACGATATTCCAGGAATTCATGTTGAAGCATCTACAGCGATTCCTTCTGTTAAGTTCCTTCTTTCACAGATTGTTAGGATTAATCTATTTTTATTCTCCTGCTCTCTCTCACCCACTCACTCACACACACACACACACACACACACACACACACAAACACACAGAGTAATCTGGCTTTTGGATCATTTTTAAAGCGTCGGTCGTGATGCTCTCGAGCAAAGCGGGTGGAAGCTCATATTAATGTTGCCTTGGAAACGCGGTGAGAAGAAAATGTTTGATATGTCCTTGGAGGACCTAATGTGTGTGTGTGTGTGCGTGGATGTTTACATGTATGTGTTTTCTGTGTCTGTGTATGTGTTGATGTGTGTGTGTACTTCCCATTCCTGTGTACTCTTCATTGCTCTACCATGTCTGGCTGTACGGTACTGTATATTGGTATTGTATACTGTTGTATTCTGGTTATCTGTACATCCCTCCATTCCTCTCCACAGTCTGATGGTCACACTTGTGTGGCACTACTGTTGCACACGAGGAATTAGATTACATTACATTACATTAACATTAGATGTGTGGGAAAATTGGTCCATTGCAGCAGCAAGTAGTAATAGGATACTGCAAATGAGAATAGGATATAAATAAGAATAGAGCTAATGGACAGTTATATAAACATACTTAACCAACAACTCTATGAATGAAAATGTGTAAAAAGCATTCCAGCATTAACAGGATATAAAATAGCAGCAGTAGTATCAGTAGCAGCAGAACTCACTGAGATATAAAGACAAAGATGTGAGATTTGGCATTATGAAAACTAATTCTAAAATACCTACAGTATATAGGAACTCTTTACTTGAATTGTTGTTGGTTATAACACATTGTAAGTCATCATATGCACACCATAAGCATACTACAGTGACATAGCTGCACCAGGAAATTTCAACTTCCGGTGCGCTGCTTGGCTGCGAAATCTGACAATAAATCTCTATCATATTGTATAAAACACTATAATCATGAATCTGACATGAGCAGATTATGAGGCTTTTATAATATATGTAATATATGTATCACTGGGGCCTATATATTTATTAGTGTGCTTGCTGTAGGCAAACATACCATTTTTTTTCTCCACATTTGATTTTTTTGTGAATTATTTTCCAATACATACTAATGATGGAATGTAGAGCAGCAGGGCAGGTGGTGCCATTTCTCACACAACCAGCAGACCATGCAGATACCCATGCTGCTCTCTATGTCTCCCTCTGTCCCTCTGTTACTAGTGCAGATACTACAACTACTACTGAAACTACTACTGCAGATACTA
Source organism: Centroberyx gerrardi (assembly GCF_048128805.1). Lineage (NCBI taxonomy): Eukaryota > Metazoa > Chordata > Actinopteri > Beryciformes > Berycidae > Centroberyx > Centroberyx gerrardi. The sequence continues at coordinate 4,433,482 of NC_136003.1, read as the reverse complement.
CAACTGCTACTGCAAATACTAGTGCTGATACTACAACTACTACTGCAACCACTAGTGCAGATACTACAACTACCAGTTGCAGACACTAAAACTACTAGTACAAATACCACAACAACTACTGCAACTACTAGTGCAGATACTACAACTACTACTGCAACTACTAGTGCAGATACTACAACTACTACTGCAACTACTAGTGCAGATACTACAACTACTACTGCAACTACTAGTGCAGATACTACAACTACTGCAACTACTAGTGCAATAAACTCATATTGATTCAAGTAGAGTGAGATCAACTACATCATTATAAGTGAGGCATGACACAATGCAACATACCGTATTTCCTCTAATAGTGGCCCGGGCCTTTATTTACCTCAACTGCAGAGGGTACCAGGCCTTTATTGGAAGCAGGCTTATATTAGAGACAGGCCTTTATTTCTAATTCCCTCTGTTTGATAAGTATATTTGCTCATATTTTAGTACGAAGCCTCCTTGTTTTCTGACCTGCTTCTGTTGGGGTACGTTAGGTAGACGTTTTTTTGTTACTGCAATGCGTTACGATAATTACGGTAATCGACGACGGCATGCTCCAGAGACTTCCGCCGGCCGAGCCGTCTTGTGGCACTTGTACGTTACTACAAACTACAGTTACAAACAGGCACCAGGAGTTTACCAGTATCCACCGTTGTTTGCATGTAAGCTGAAGCTAACTGAAGCTAACTGAACCTGGGCGCCGATGTGTTCCCGGTGATCCTGCCGAGATTTCGGCGGGGGTCCGGGGCTTGGATCGGGAGGATCAATGCGGGCCGTGGGCGCGGTGGAGAGGCAGCGGCGGAGAGAGGAGACGGACACGGTGCAGCCATATAACGTTACTAGGTTTTGACCTAGTCTTGTTTCCTTTGTTTTTTCCCCCGGCCTGTATTTGAGGCCGGCCTTTATTTGTTTGTGTCGACGACGGAGGTCGGAGACCCGGCTTTTAATTGACTACAGGCCACTATTAGAGGAAATACGGTATATCTAGTTTTACTATGAGTTGTCAAATAATTGTTGCATGACAATATATTGTAACAGACAAGATTTTGATCAGGTTTCAATAGCTTCACTGTTTGCTGTGATCATCTGTGAAGTTATATTAGTTCAATTGACAGATGAAAAATGTATCATTCGAATGACTCCAAATGCATACAACATTGATGGTTGGGCTTTGAAAGGCCCAACTATCATATAATGCACCATAACAACAGTCTCTACTAAGACACACACACTAACCTCAGTGATGTTCATTATGACAGGCAGAATTTCACACTGTAACACACTCTCACTAAAACACCTTAGAATAAATGGAAATGTCAGAAATTATGCCTGAAACATACACAAAATGCATGTATTTATTAGGTCTATACCTGCATGGACCTAAACCTAAAGCTAACCAAGAAATGTACACAGATTTTCCCCCATCCTTTTCTTCTTTGGGCCTCAAGGAAGGACACACTCTCTCACACACACACACACACACACACATACACACACACACACACACACACACACACACACACACACAAACACACACACACAAACACCCACACATAGTGAGTGAGAATGTGTGTGACAGTGTGATGTACCCAGCAGGGAGTGTGGGATTGGGGAATGAATGAGTGTATGGATGAAGTAGCTGGTAGGTGGAAACCCCCAGATAACCCCAGCATAACGCCCTGGGCTTTAAATCACGCTTACACACACACACACACACACACACACACACACACACACACACACACACACAGCGGATTTTACAAAGCTGAGCTGCACCTAGTCCTTGGGTGTGTAAGCCTTTGCATGTGAATGTGTTTATATTGGGGGGGTTTTGTGTGGTTTGTGCGTGTGTGTGAGTGTGTGTTCAGGCTCATCTCCACAGCGGTTGGCACAACAGTCACCTGAAGGTCTCGTCTCACTTTTTAGCAGGAAGCTTCCTTGCAGCTATAAAGTCTCTGTCAGAAATCAAATGCAATCTATAAACAGGTGAAATAAGCCTTTAAGCCATACTTGCAGATCTTTAACAGACTGAGAGGGAACTGTTATATCAGTGAAAAATGCTTGAACCATGGAGTGTGCAGTACTGACCAAGTTTCTATCTGATGATTACTATTTTCTGCTGTGGATTGTGTAGACTAATACATCCATAAATTTAGAACACTGAAATTTTAATCCTCATCAAGGAAAAATACCATCTTGTTTGCCTGATCTCGCAGGATTGCATTTGTCACACAGTTGATTAGAGAGAGGGAGAGACCATTCTACGGTTACATGAGACATTTTTTTTCATTCTGAATTAAATCATTCCGGAGGAAGATTGCCACGCAAGTGTTTACATGAGCGCTAAATATAACGATCGCATTGAGATGTGCGTTTACATGCTCCACAGTATGTAATCAGAATAAAAGTTTCTGACATGCGCAAAACATCGAATCCAGCACTCTAACATGGGCTTACGTTTTTAAAAGATGGACCTGCGTCGGTTATTTCTTTACTGCTGTTCTTTCTGATGAAGCAACAGTTTTATCAAAACATACGACTCCATAAGTGTCAGAAAAAGATGTTTTGTTTTGCCCCCGCAATGATTGGGTCCATTTGTAATTTTCACCGCTGTAAACTGAAACTGGCCTGGAGAGGCGGAGTCAGGACTTGATATTAAGGCTACGTTCACACTGCAAGCCTTAGTGCTCAATTCGGATTTATTGCTCAGATCCGATTTTTTTGTTTGGTTGTTCACATTATTTTTTAAATGTGGCCAATATCAGATTCCAGTGTGAACTGGTCACGGTCCTGAACTGACCCACATGCGCAAAAGAACAATAACAAAGACGTCACATGCAGCACGCTGTCGTATGGAAGTAAACATGGAGACCACTGAAGTCAGCGTTTACGGTTTCATTTATAAGTTGATGTGCAGTGGAAGCCAGCGAATTCGTGAGCAGATGATAACGAGGACGAGGATGAGGAGAAAGGGCTTTTTGTGGAGCAATGGCTGCTACTTCTGTACGGAGGTGCGTGTGGATGCGGAGTCGGAGCCAGGAGTGGTGGGATCGTGACGTGAATGGCTTCACTGAAACAGATTTCATGCTTGTACAGAAGTGTCACCCCAAATACTTATGAGGTCTAACACCTCACTGTCCCTCCACTGACTACCTCCATCGCAGCTGTCTTCCATGTTTGTATTCACCAAGCGACTCCCGCCAGCGCAGAATTGTGACGAATGTCGATCTAGAGTGACGTAAAAGTCGCATGAATTCCGATATGACTGTTCAGACTGAGGTCGCATTGCATTGCACTGATTTAGGACCACATATGAAAGTGGCCCAAATCAGAATTGAAAAGATCAGATTCCAGGTAATTTGTGCTGTTCACACTGTTATGAAAAAAACAGATCTGAGTCACATATGAGCAGAAAAATCAGATTTGGGCCACTTTTGCCTGCAGTCTGAACGTTGCCAAAAACGGGCTGCACCGCCTACATCAAGCCCGAGCGCCCCGGGGTTAATAACAAACACATCCATTCGAATCCTCCCGGAAAAAAAGGGTAACATAATTGACGTTACTTACGTTAAATGCGCGAGCATGTGCAGAAAGAGGCGAGATAAGGAAAGTGATCGGAATGAGTGTTTACATGACGAAATTGTATCCATCGAATGGATTATGAAAGGGTTATACCACCCCTCTCAAACAGAATGAAATTTCATTCGGATCGGCCAGTTTATTCTGATTGAGGCGTTTATATGAGGCATTTTTATTCAGATTGGGCTACTACTCTGATTAAAAGGCTCCATGTAAATACAGAACTAGTGAGGGACTGCGAACAGAATGATGAAGCTCTGTCTTGAAAAGCTGTCAATTCATAAACTGTCTTGTCTGAATCAGAAACGGTCTGGTAATATATGGCTCGAGAGAAAATCAGCGCAGGTATGGGAGAATCCTTTCAACATGCTTTCAGCTCGATCCTGTCTTGCATTGTTTTCTAGGTCCTGCTAGACACTGTTTTTTAAGCCTGGGTTGCGCGCACTGCACTAAAAGTCACCCAATCATGTTTCAAAAACAAAACGTAACTTCTCAATATCTAGAAAAATGCAAATATTTAATAAAAAAAAAAGTCAAGTCCTTTCGAGTCATCTGTCTCAAGTCTAAATCAAGTCTCAAGTCATGAATACCAAGTCAAAGTCAAGTCGAGTCTTTTATCAATGTTAGTCAAGCAAGTCTCAAGTCCTCAAATTTGCGACTCGAGTCTGACTCGAGTCAAATCATGTGACTCGAGTCCCCCACCTCTGCACATTAGCATAACAGGCCTTACTAAGTTTATGTTAGCAGTACCTTAAGTTGTTGAGTTGTAGTGGTGGTGTAGTGGTCTGTTATTGGTGATTTGATTTGATTTTGAGTCCTTATTGTAGTCTACAAATTATACTCTTTAAGAACACTTCCGAATGAACTGAAGATTTAGGTGGTCAAATAACCTCTCTACTGTATCTTTAGGATAGTAGGCTGCAGGCTGTTCATGGTTTAGCTTACTTTCAGATTAGAGATCTGATTGTGGCTCATAGCGTAAGGTTATGAAAGCAGGGTTCATGTGAAAGAAATCTAAAATGAGAATTTGAATTTTAGCACCACATTGGGGCAAAAATGCTATAATCTTTATAGCAATAGGGAACCTGAGGAGATCTGTCCCTGCTGGTGTTCTGCTTTGAAAATCCAGAGCAGATATTTGGATCAAGCACTCAAACGATTTGGCAGATCAAGTGCTATAATATTGAAAACATTTAAAAATTGCCTTTTAGTTGTAATGAAAAAGGTTGATAAGGCCTATAATTCTTGAAGTAAATACACCGCAAAAGTAACACTGATGTCAATTAAAACTCTTTGAAAAGTATTTTCCAAACATTGGACCATAAACTAGTAACATTCAGTAATTCGGTATTTTCTGCCTGATTAATTTTATGTTACATAATGCACATACATTTCTCCTCCCATAAAATGTGAAAAAACCATTAAAAGCTTTGCTGGTACATAAGGTGATTTATCGGGATTGTTCACAGTTTTGTGTGTGTGTGTGAGATTCAAACACCTCTCTCCCAATGACACAAGCCAACAGATGGGCTCTATATTGCCAAGCCATCCTGTCCTATGTTTTCACACCCACTCTCTCAACCCATTTTATGTGGCTGTAGCCAGAACGTAATGGCTTTCAGTTACTACAAAGTGCAAACATTGATCCTGACAATAGAGGAACATCTGTGGGCTTGTTAGGCAAACAAACGAGGAGCGTTAAACGTCAAAAAAACGAAGCTGGTATAATGGTGACAGATGCCAGTCCTCCAAACTCACTTAATGAAGAGAGAGAAGAAGACGTGACTGAAAAGTGGGATGACTGGCAGCTCTGTTAGTGTGCCGATAATGCACACCCACACTCACAGATGTACAAAGCTGCATACACACAGGTTAAGCAAAACAGCTTTTTTTTTCCGCCCACACAGTTTACATACACTCATAAAGTGTTAATGAAACAATTCTTGCGGAAAATTTGCAGGGATTAATTAACAGGGATATTGCGGCACCTGTCATTTCAAGGGGGTTTCAAATTGATGGCAAATTTATTCAAGTTGCAATTTCATTTATTACATGAGGCAAAGATAGATTTTATGGTATATTATACAATGAGAACTTCTGGCCATCTCTCACTGATTGATATAACACAATAGTGATTCAGCCTATATCCAGTTCATGAAAGCTTGTAGGTTTGCTGTTCTTAACATTCAGTGGGAATGTGTGTGCGTGTGTGTGTCTGTGTGTGTGTGTTGGAGTGAATGACTGTGTTTGTGTGAGTGTGTGTGTGTCTGTCTGTTCGCCCTAACAGTCTCAGTGGTGTCGGCTCGGTCACACTCCTCCCCACTTTGACCCAAAACATGTGTCTGGACGATCAAACAGTTTGAACGGCCGCTTAGAAAACTATTGATCTCTGGGATGATACACTGTCTGCTGTGTGTGTGTGTGTGTGTGTGTGTCTTCCTCATTTCTCTCTTTCTGTCTTCTGTGATTCAATGGTGACTGGTAGGCTTTCCAAAGAAAAAGAACTAGATCAATAAAGAGACAGAGAGAGAGAGAGAGAGAGAGAGCATGACTAGTGGAGGCCATGGACCAGCCACAAAAATATTTATAAATGTAGCCACAAGCGGCTGTTAGCGAGGTGCAAGCCCATGGGTTAAATTATTTGACAGTGAGAATAATCTTGATACATCATTTTGGAAAAGTTCTGCATCTCAAAGCTACAACATTTCAATGGTACCTGATATATAGCCCATTGAATAATTGCCAATTTGTCCTGATGGTGGTGCTATTCAGCGTTTAGGAATTACACCTCACTTCCTGTTCATCTTCGCAGTCATTGGATCAGCCTTGGACTGGACTGAAATGAAAACCAATATGTCCAATGGATTTGAGTTGAGCCACGGAATCTAAGGAAAAAAATTGTAGGCCTTACAATGTAGGAGTTATTTGCCAAAATGTTAAGTTGCACGTTATAGCACCACCATCTGGCTGATAGAATTTTTTTTTTTGCCTCCAGCAGTGAGAGAGATTTGAAATCTATTCAGCCAGTTTGATTTCTCTAACATGAAATATTTAGGAATTATGTCTCCCTTCCTGTTTGTGCATCTTTGTCATCAACTTTATTCTTATTCTAATGCTATTTAATATGCTCGCTAGCTGTGAGCATCATGGCTAACAAGCTGTCTAGATTACAGCAAAGGCTAGACCAACAATGGTGACCAGTTACAGTAACCAAGCGGGACACTTACAACCAAAAGGACACCAAACAACCGTAACCACATTTTTGACAAGTTTTGAAAAGCCACCTGAAAAAAATTAATTAAAATCACCAATAATGGCTCACTACTACAACTTAGCTAACATACACCTAGCAAGGCTTACTATGGTGACATTACATTCTCAACAAAGAATTAAGTCCACTTACAATGAAGTCCAACAAACAAATATCCAAAACCTAAATCAAACATGTTGTAAAATGACACAAGTCACCTTATCAGGAAAAAAGGGAACTTCCTCTACTAGCTAGCCAAATGCTTCCACAAGCAATTTGGATTGTAGAGAAATGCAAATGCTCTTCCAGTGCAACTACAGTGAAAACTAGCATCAGCAGGAGCAGTAACTTACGGTTCATCAACTGGTCTATAAAGGTTACTACCACAGGTATTTCAGACAAGGCAGTTCAACAAGGACCTAATGAAAATACTACAGGCTCTTAGATACATCAACACATGGAGATGTTGGCCCTTCTGGCAAGCATAAAAACTGTTGAACCCAGTCATCATAAACTGCTTAACACTATACAGGCAAAGTCAATTGATGGCTGTTTTGAATTTTGGAATTGAAATATCTCAGGTTTCAAAATATCCCTCCATGTCTCATTCTAGACCAATTTTGTCTACAAATCAGTGATGTTAGATTTTCATAATTATGCATGGAAATAGAAGTTACAATTACATTGCCCCTTCAATTGATGGCTTGTTGGCCTTCTCTTAGACCCCGAAAATCCATTGGCCTTTCTAGTGCAGCTGCCGATTCTGTGTGAAGCTGCCAGTAAATTCTAAAATAGAAACGCAAGTTAGCATTCCTTGCACATCGTCCTGTGATGAACCCAGATAGGGTTATTTGGTTCGGACTCTTATAGACTCTCGTGATCAAACACTTTCATGAGTGTGTAAGCACATTTTACTTTCACATTTCTCTATGACAATCAGGAATATGGGAAAATGACAAGGTTATCCTTTGTCTTAAAATTGCAAATCATTGTGTTTCTTTACATATTATAATTGAATTTACCATTACATGATGCACTATTGTGTTCCATGGGCATCAACAAATAGGAGTAGGCATATTTTTTCAATCCTATCAATTCAGCAGATACACTGGAGAACTCATTTTCTGGTACTGGTGGAAAGAAAAATGGCTGCCATGGCTGATCGTTACCATTTTTGCAATGGCTTCAACTCTAGTTCAACATAGTCAGGGTATCTTTGTAATAGCTGTCTTCGCAAAATCAAACAGTGGCGATCCTGGCTAACTTGTCTCACATTGGTGGTTATCAATTTGCGGGTTAAAAGCCAATTGCATCCAACATGGGCAGATCCAGAGCAGCCTATTTTAGATAAGACGATACTATTCATCACCGTGGGGAAATTAGGTCATTGCGGCAGCAAAAGTAAAATGATTCATCTGGGAAAATACAAAATAATATAAGCACACATAGAATATAAAAACACACAAAAAGTACAAAAGCTGTAATAATAAAACAATAAAAGTAATAAACTAGACCAGGGGTATTCAACTAAAATTCAAGGAGGTCCAGTCACTAAAATTTCTTCCCATCAAAGGTCCGAAGTATCATAATGTCTAACTTATGCTATGATTTGGAGGCCTATAGTTGTTGTATGACTCTATCAAATAAAATAAATGTACATTTCAATATCATTTCAACAACATTTATTGATCAATTTCAAGAACTTTTCCTATGTACACACATTGAACGTGTGGAAAACAAATCAGTAGCTTAAACATAATTAAAAGTATCACAATTATTTTCTAATTTCAAGTAAAAGAAAACAAGACAATCTTCAGAATAAAATAAGAAAGTGCCTCTTTTTGAAATAGTGCAAACAGAACTTTCATGTCCCTTTTTCCCACGGCGCAGCCAAGGGCATCACGCGGTTCATTTTATGACCAAAGTTTTCCGGCTGGGCGGTGTTTGGACCTTCGGGTGAAAAACTCCACCGGGATGCTGGGCGACATTAAACAAACGCAAAATCAAATGACAAGCACAGACAGTTTACTCTAAACCGCGGAGCTGACAGGTCGTTGTGAAAATGTCGAGAAAGAAGAAACTAGACATTCTTTCCTATTTTCTCAATGTGAGTGATTAAACAATGTGTTCAAGTGAATTTAACTTGTTTCTATGAAGTAGCACCGTTATGAGCAAAGCAAGGCTGCTGTATTCCTGCCGTCAATCCGTCAATTCTGTCCGTTTTCTGACGGATCAGTGTGGCCACTCTGTCAATCTTATTCTCTTTAATTGAACAGAAATTGGTCGCGGTCCGGACAGAACCGTCACTGGGTCCGGATCCGGCCCGGAGTCCGCCAGTTAGTGATGCCTGAACTAGACTATGAACAATTGTGGGGTTATGTAAACCTATGCTGCGCTGCTGACAACTTCAATATGTAGACTGTAGAAGTAGAAAGTGGGAAAAAAAGGAGTAGTAACATTTATGTTTTTTTTCAAGAAGTTAAACAAATTATTATAATGATTAAATGTGAGCAATACAAAAAATATGACAGTAAAAAGTGATACTTTTCATTGATACAGTAGTGTGTTGTCACACTGAGGCTGTGAAAAGATTTTATATGCATAAAGTTGGCCTCATGTTAACCATGGCTGAGCTGATGGGAATATGCATGCATTACATTGCATCAATCAGTCTCGGGAATCCTATAAAAGAATTTCAGTGCACTTAAAATGCAACAGTAAATTTCATTCATTATTGATAACTACAGTGAACTATTGTAAACTATCTGCTATTTGATGGATGCCTTCTTTTAGGCTATAAACGGAGTAGGCAAACGACCTGGAAACGCTCCAGATTTTTATTATATCGGTGATATAATAAATCATCAGGGAAAGAAAAAAGAAAAAAAAAGGTTCCCTGCTCAATATCTGCGCACCCAAGTCCACGGGGTCAGGACTGGAGGAATGGTGGAATGGTGAGTTTTCCAGAGAGCTGATTGGTGAGAAGGCAGGCTTTTTTTTGAAAGTTTGGGTCTGATAGATAAGAATGGCAAAAAGGCCACGAATACAAAGTGCGGTACAAGTGCGAAACCCTATTCAATTTCGACATTTTCTGTGGTTGCTAATAATAATAATTGCTGTGGTGTTCTAATAATTTATGTAAAATGTACATAAATGTAAAATGTAAATAATTTGTCGTTACCTTTTGGTGGCTGTCAAACAACAGCAAGATCATTAAAATGTATTTTTCTGAAAGTGTCACAATACGAACATGACTCCTTTCTTGAACGGAAGTTTGCTAGCTTGTTAGCATTTTGCGACTTCCAGATAATTCAGTTATAATGTTCATGCTGTTGTTTAAAGGTCCCATATTCTACACTTTCCAGTGTTTTATTTTCTGTCTTGAGGTCCATTAAAAGCTGTGTGTGTGGTCAATAAAAACTCAATAAATTTTTACACGTTCATTTTCCAGCATCTCTCTGAGCCTTACCAAGAACAGGCTGTTTCTGTCACTGTGTCTTTAAGGCTCATTAATATTAACGACCCTCTGTTCTGATTGGCTAACCGTTTCAAGAGTGAAACGTGAGACACCACAGCCCGGCAGCTACAGGTAGGGAAAACTCTCCGGTAATAAACAATGACAACCGCTCAACCGCTTTGAAAAAACACTTTGTTAGTCTATTATTTCTTACAAAAATGATAATGAGCGAACCTTTGTGACGCCACAAAGTTACAGAAGTCCAAACGGCTCGTTTAGAGGCTCGCTTTTCTAATATGGATTGTGTGGATTTAGTTGGCGACCGTGCGTTTTGATACTTTCACCATGTTTAGATAGACCATCCAACTCCTTTATAATCAAAGAGGCAAGGGAAATCCCGTTTTACACCATATGGGACCTTTAACGGACTTGAAAAGGTTATGGCCAATTAACATCATCACATACATGTCGCATAAATTATTAAAACACAGAAAAAGCAACCACAGAAAATGACGATTTTTTTGTTTTGCCCATAGAAATTGAATAGGGTTTCGCACTTGTACTGCACTTTGTAGGCGTGTCCCATTTGAAACGTCACGCCATTCTTATCTATAGCCTGAACATAACCTGCTCCGGAGCAGGTTAAGCCAGGGTTAAGCCCAAAGTTATCTCGCTAACCCACTAATCTGGCTTTGTGAGACAGGCCCCCTGGACTATAAAGTTCACTTGAAGTGTTACCCGTGTTTTATTTGTGCGGTTGCTCACTGTATTTGGCTGCGAGAACCAAAGGCGATTAGATATGCATTGTGCTGTATCTCCATAAGAAGGATTAGGTTTGGAGACGGTATCTGTGTCTATTTTGGAAGCAGTGAGTCATTTTCACCTCCTGTGTGAGGGAAAGAGGAATCCATGTCGGCTGAAATGAGATGGAGTACAGTAGCAGATAGAGTTCCAGCCCAGGACTCCCTGTCACCTCGCAAATCTCATGAAATTCAATGGTCAGGATTACAAACTAAGAAAAAAATCCCAACATGGCATTGGAGAGACTGTGTGTGTGTGTGTGTGTGTGTGTGTGACCTCAAATTGGTGTTTTCCTTTTCCAAAATGTCATCTTGTGGTTTGGACATTGGGGGAGAATGTAGCATAGCCGTGTGTGTGTGTGTGTGTGTGTGTGTGTGTGTGTGTCCAACAGAGCCAAAGAGAGAAAGTGTGACAGAATGAGATGGAGAAAGGGAGAAAGAAGTTCAGAGAAGTAGAGAAACAGAAACAGAGAGAATTAGAGACAGAGAGGGAGGAGAGAAGGCAAATGTATTAAACAGATGTTTACTTGATTCGTTAATGACATTGATTACAATTATGTTTGCTTATGATTTCAAAAAATGTGGGTTTGTGTGTGTGTGTGTGTGTGTGTGTGTGTGTGTGTGTGTGTGTGTGTGTGTGTGTGTGTGTCACTGTGTGTACTCAGGAGAAGCCTGGCTGACGTGGCAAAAAGCCAGTTGACTGACTTAGGACTGGGGCAGCAACACACACACACACACACACACACACACACACACACACACACATACACACACGTCCAGACAGCCAAAAACCTTGATGAACTTTGATTGTATGTCATTTTATAGGAAATGTCACACATTGTTACCTAAAAAAAAAATCTTTTTTTTTTTTTTCAAAACTATATTTCTTTTAATTAGACCACTTTATTCAACAGAAAATCAAACAAACAAACATAAAACATTTAGTGTACTGAATTCAAACGCTTTCCTGTGATTGTTGCGAACCCCACCCATCTGGCACCTTCTGTAAGTCTTCTAAACAAACCCTAAAATGTAATTGCAAACACTATTTAAGCCAGATCTGGTACTGTGTTGGTATTGGTTTAAGCAGAGACTACCGACTCTATGATACTAGTCACGTCAAACTTTATTTATATAGCACATTTCATACTCAGGGAAGCTCAATGTGCTTCACAGTAGAAGCATATGCAGAAACGGTGTATCAGATAAGAATACATAAAATACATATTGAATATAGGAAAACCCCAGTCTCCAATTTCCCTCCCTCTAAGGAAACACACATGCACAACTCTATGTATCGCGCAGCAATGCCATTAGATGCTTTATAGACAAGCAGCAGAATCTTAAAGTCAATCCAATAGAGCAGTGATTCTCAACCTTTTTCACATCAAGGACCCCTAATTTAGTCCACATTAGGGCCACGGACCCCCGTTTGATGAGATTTTGTTTCTCGGACCCAAATCTGAGAACATTTTTATTGTTAGATATGATTTTGTCTAGACATGATTTTGTCATTCCATGACTATCTGTATTGTAGGTAGAGAGATAACAGTGAAACTATCATCAAAATAGTCATTCTTCTACATTCCCTAATTGTGTTAACTTCTTGTAAATGAAATAATGGTGAAGTTTAACAATTCATTAATTTGCTGGGGACCCCCTGGAACCCCCTCAAGGACCCCTGGTGGTCCCCAGCCCAACGTTGAGAACCACTGCTATAGAGCATAGTGGAAGCCTTTGCAGTGATCTAACAACAGGTGTGATGTGTTCAGTTTTTCTTGTCCCAGTTAGACCTCCAGTTGCAGCCTTTCTGGGAAGACCACAGAAGAGTGCACTATAGTAATCTAATCTACTTTTAATGAAGGCATGCACAATCTTTTCGGCTATAAGAGAAAACCTATTTTTTAAATGATAAAAGGCTGTTCTGGTACTGACTGACTTTAAAACTCAGAACTCAATCTCAAATCTAATCCTCTAGTGATGTTGTATCAGTATCCAAAATTACACCAAGGTTCCTGACCTGCTCACTGCTCTTCAGAGACAGATAATGTAACATTTTGCTCCTAAAACATCTCTGTCTAGTCTTTGTTCAGCTGGAGAAAATGTTGACATCCAGCAGTTTATGTATACAGTTGATCAATGAGTTAGCAGGACTCAGATTCCCAGGGGACAATGAGATGTAGAGTTGCATATCATCTGCATATTGTGTTTTTGTATAGCATAACCAAGAGGGAGCATGTAAAGATTGAATGTCAAGGGTCCCAGAATCGACCCTTGTGGGACCCCACACACCATGTCAGCTTTCTCAGATTGTGAGAAAGCGCAGATTGTGAGAAAGTGTCGAGAGCAGCAGAGAAATGTCATCTGTAGTAGTATGAAGCAAACCACTGTAGGACTGGGACAAAAAGGCCCAGTGTGAGATGTCTTGTACAAGGTTCCTATAAATAATAAAAAGAACTTTGCGCACCACCAAAAGGACCTTGTGCTGAATGTCAATATTTGATGTAAATGTTTCACAGTGGATCTTTAAGGCAAGGCACCACAGCTGAATTGGAATTATTACATATTATAATTCTTGAATGTACAATATTTTACAATTCTTAAAAAAAAACAAAATGCTGGTAATTTACATAACATTTTTTGATATTGTTTTCTTTTTTGATATTTCTATTTTTGGGAGTATTTCAAATGAAAAAAACAGCTGAAAATCCAATTTTTGACAGTTTTTGTAAATGCTTCAGCAAAAAAATTTCATTCATCAGTGTTATTAGTTGCAAATACCCAATGGACATTTTTCCTGCTGAAACGTTTAACAAGAAAAATAAAAACACAAGTCTCTGCCTCTCTCACCCCTTTGGTATCCTTTGGTATAATGCGGACACACACCAGCCGGGCAAACTTGTAATTGGTTTTATTTTATTGAACAATGCTAATGTAAATCACTTTTCTTATTCTCAATCACCCTGAAGCAATGAAATATTCTATTTCCAGTAAATATATTTGTATTGGAAAGCATTTGAAGTATTGGAGATGTTAGTAACATTGCTGAAAAGTTATCCCAGTCTACTTCTATATTCAAAATAGAATATATGTATGAGAAAAAAAAAATTCCAGAACCAGGATGATAAACATGTCATATGTGTGCAGTTTACTGTCGTCACCATAACGAATTTTGAGGACTTCTGGGTAGTGAAGTCCTCAAAATTCAAGCAATTACCTCTTGCTGCCATTTGGGGGCGCCAACGGGCGAAAATGAAATAGTGCAGGTTTAACTGTAAAACTGACTCGTATAGTTTTTGGTGTGAAGGCTTCATACTTTTCCTTGTTATTCCCAGTCTGATGGTGTGTGTGTTAAATTTAACTGCAGAAACATCTAAGTCCAAAGAGGCTTTTAAGACTTTAAAAACTTTAAAACGTCTGACAGCTTCCTCTGAGTTTTTAAGTGTGGTGAAGCTTGGTTAGTGCTCACCATCCAGTCCGAACAATAAAACACATTTCTTGAATCTAAAAATACACTACACACACACACACACACACACATA